>NC_056727.1:4073055-4175555 GCF_019279795.1 Protopterus annectens | reverse complement strand
GGTTTTCAGTAATTTGATATTGTGAAGAGGAACTATATATATATATATATATATATATATATATATATATATATATATATGGGTCCCTATCAGATTACCAAAGTTTCAAAACTTCGAACATCAAATGGCTGAGAATGGAGATTGCTATACAACACAGAATGGGAAATTTACAATTTTCCTCACTGTAGTACAATCTCGGAGTTGATATATTTAATTATCAGGGGATGTGGGAGTACAGGGGGGCTGGCCCCTGCAAAAAGGAAAAAAATAAATATATATATATATATATATATATATATATATATATATATATATTGATTTGTTTTTTTTTTTTAGTGTCAAAAGTTTTGAAATTTTGATCATATGGTCTTGGCCATATGATGTTCGAAGTGTTGAAACTTCAGTAATCTGATAGGGACCTATATATGCTCAGAATTAGTCCAAAATGATACAAAAATCACTGAACCCACAGACATTGCCAACATACTGGCAGACAGGTTCAGTGCAAACTTCACCCCCCTCTCCCCCCCTAAAGGAGAGATAATTATCCCAGCCGAGTGTAGCCTCCCGAACATCTCAAATGCGCAGGTGAAAGCTGCTCTCTCTAAAGCTAAAAACACAGCATCAATGGGACCGGATGGTGTCCCCGGCTGTGTGCTACACAAGCTAAATGAGGAATTAAACCCGCACATAAGGCAGCTGTTTAATCTCAGCCTTACCACAGGATACGTGCCCAAGGAGTGGCGACGGCAACTGTGGTCCCACTCCACAAAGGCGGCCTCACGGACCCTGGTAATTACCCCATAAGCTTAACAAGTCTAGTCTGCAAAGCTATGGAGAGGATCATAATGGAGCTCATAAACAAAGATATAGGGACTTGCAGACATTGGACCCGACCCAGTTTGGCTTTGTCAAGGGAAGATCATGCCTTTTGAACTTGGTCGACTTCTTGAAACAGTCACCAAGGCCATTGATGAGGAAAGGCAGTCCATACAGCCTACCTTGACCTTGCAAAGGCTTTCGACACAATACCCCACTCGGGTATTGTAGAAAAACTTACCAGCTTAAATGTAAACCCATATGTCACAAGATGGGTTGCAAACTGGCTTAAGGACAGAACCCACAGGGTTAGAGTTGCTGGCGCTGTGTCAGACTCCAAGCCGGTCACAAGTGGTGTCCCACAGGGCTCGGTCCTTGGCCCCTAGTGTTTGGCATCTACTTCTCAGAAGTACAGGCCAACATGGGAGGACTTTGGCTGACAAAGTTTGCAGACGACTGCAAACTGGGCGCCATAGTGGAAAGTGCATCGGACATGGATATCCTTCAGAAGGGACTCACGGAAACAGATAGCTGGTGCCAGAGCCATGGCCTGAAGTTAAACGCCAAAAATGTATAGTCATACCCTTTGGGAAAAACAAGGTAACCCCAAGCTACCATATAGGTGGCAATCCACTAAGCACAGAAGAGGTTATCAGGGATCTGGGGACCCAGGTTGACAGTGGCCTTTCTTTTGACACTCACATTGCTAAAGTGGTTAGAAAGACCTTCTACATTGCCCACCTGATCATGAAGGGATTCACATCCAGATCTAGTGAGGTCATTGTTCCACTGTACTCTTCACTTATCAGACCAATGATCGAGTACAATGCCCCATTCGGGATGTATCTCACCCGACATCTGCAGCAATTGGAGAGACCCCAAAAGTTCCTCACCAAAAGGATAAAGGGACTCCAAAATCTGTCATATGCTGCCAGATTGAAGAAACTCCAGCTCTATTCAGTCGCATACCGTCTGCTCAGAGGTGACATGTGCCTGACATACAAGGCCATGTCCAACCCGGAATTAATGGACATGCTCCACCTCAAAAATCCAAATCCACCAAAACCACTAGAGCAAGCGACTTAAACCTTAGCACGGCTATAAATAGGACGTGCTGGAGGGATAGATTTATCACTCAGAGACTCCCTATGCTGTGGAATAAAATCCCGGTCCATGTGAGGCAGAGCACCTCGCTGACTCTGTTCAAGAGAAATCTAGACCTGTGGATGGGAGATCGTAGGTTTACCCCGGGAATCATATCTGTGTCACTGCTGGACAGAGGCACAACAAACTAATGGGCACAGTATTTTTTCATATAAGGGGTGGCGTAAGCCACAAAAATTTGGGCTAGGCTTATAAATGCCTTAGGGCAGATAGCCTAGTATAAACCTATGAACCTATGAACCTATATATATATATATATATATATATATATATATATATATATATATATATATATATATATATATATATATATATATATCCCCAATGTTTTGTTTGCAATCTGACAATATCCTGGCATCCTGGATTAATTTTAGTTGTTGCCAGCTTATCTGTGTTTCTGATATGGGTTACACCATTTATCACAATTGATTTGTATTTTATGATTATTTTGTCTGCAGTGTGTGACTGTGAGTGTGAGTGTAATCTGGTGCTAGAAAGCTTTCTGATAGCCTATTCATGGTGTTATTGGCTTCATGCAAGTGATCACAAGCCTGATCAGTTATGTGCTCTGCATGCAACCCAAACACTCTGAACAAGAACTTCAGCAAAGGATAGGGGAATGAAATGCAAAACTGAGGGCCCATGGGATGAAACTGATTACATGTCTTAACATCTCAGCACTATGTGGGTAACAGGTGCAGAGGTAAGGGGGTAAGAGCCACATGTTGCCATTTTTCACCTGTAGTTCCTGATTATTGATGGACTCTAGTGACTTCCATGTTGGATAGATTAATTGAGGCTTAGATATCATTTGTACTTGATGAAAATGTTGCTTACCAGTGCTGTAAATGTTGTATGTATAGCCCCAAGAAAGAGGCCTTTTTGAATATCGATATGACCATTTGTAGCAAATGTGCCAGCCTAAAGGACTACAAAAATAAAATGCTAGGTCTGCTCTGAATTCCCTCAATCTAACATAAGTTTTTCCCTCTCAGATAATATCAGTGTCCAGACAGATTGGACCCTGTTGTGTCCTATCAGGTCTAGCATATCTCCTTATCCTTACATCAATACAATTTGTTTTTATTTTTTACTCAAACAGAACTTGAAATCACCGTGTGTCCAAGTGTCCTACCTCTGCAGGATCAAGTGTAGGTTCCTTTCTGGTATCTTAGGGGCTTTGTGATAATGTTGCTCCTGTAACTAAGTCTACAGTTCCTTGTAACTTTACTAGCACAGCCACAGGTCAATTTTCTAACAATTTCACATTGACTGGCATCCTTGTTGTTATAGCTAGTGTTTTTATCAAGCACTTTGCTAACCAGGTTACCATTACCAGCCTTGCAGGCCCAGCTTCCTCTCCTAGTATGGACATCTTGCAGTTATTGACTACTCAAGATAATACCCATAATACTTCAGATTGTTTACTTTAGCATCATATTACTGAGAACATGGTATGCGCTCCCTTAAAGAAAATGAAATGTAGCAGTGGCAGTAGGATGGATAACATTACTAATATAGTATTTAAACATTGGGGCTCATATATGGCTGCCACACTATCATTTTTAACACTTTGTTATAAAAATGGACTGTCCCATCTTCCTGGAAAAAGGCTAACATTATTCCAATTTACAAACAAGGGGAGTTGTATTGTGGACAGTTATCATCCAATCGGTCTAGCTTTTTGATCTGCAAATGTTTCAAATATGTAATTTGAACTAACTAATTTTAGGGATCAGATCAATAGTGGTAAATTATGTACCCACATATAAATTGACTCAGCAATATCCATATTTATGGGGACATGATAAAATGAAGTATTTAGGAGTATGGATTAAAAATGATTCTGGTGTGGCAGCAAAGGATATGTGAGAAAAGATTAAACAAAAGATAATACAAAAATTGAGAAAATGGATGTTTTTTATATGGTTATGGATAGTAAGATACAAGCAGATAAAATGTTTTTAGTCCCATTAGTCTTATACACGTCTGGCATATTTTTATCAACCAGAGAGAAGCTGTGGACAGCAGTTAATGAAGAGCTGAAGGACTTTGTCTGGGAGGGAGGACAGCAAGAGTCAAGTGGGATAAGCTGATTCTTCAAGTAGAGCAGGGCGGATTGGGATAACCCAATTTGAAGGGATATTTCAGAGGTACACAGTTAAGGCTTCTATACATAGCACAAGCAGAAATCTATAGAAAGTGTAAAGAGATGATGATGAAACAGGGGGAAAGCTCAAGTACCAAGGAGACACTGGAATTTTGGATGCAGGCCTTAAAGGAGAATAACAATAATCATACAGAATATTATATCTATAAAGTAGCAGAAAGTATCCAAGAACTAAGAACAAAAAACCAGGTGCCAAAACAGGTGTAACACTGCCAAACAATCCAAACCAAAATACACCTCACAGCCAAGGTCCTCCAATACGAAATACAGTTTATTCACAATAAAAGGTTAAGCGCTTTCATCAATAGACTTCATCAGAACCATAACTACATACAAAACCCTCACTTAAATATAAAAACCTTAATCATAATTGGATAAACTGATGACCAATAATTGAAATGATCTGTCCTTAAAGTGGAAATTCCAACTGCAAAAACATAGTGTGATGTATTAAAACAATGACATACTATATGTTACTTTAAAAATATTGTCACATAAACGCAATAGAAAAAATATATATAAAACCCTATGTTATACTAAGAATGTTTGTTGTATCATAGGAACACATGAAAAACTATAAAAACATATATAATATGCATAGATGATCTGAAATAAACCAAATATGAATAATACCACTGCTGTCCCACAAATTAGAATGTTATTAATTGTAAGGCTATTAGTATGTAAACAAATGAATACAAATACATTATAATTTATAAGACCTAAATTTCAGCTCTGATTTAATGCTAACATGATCATTGAGCCCAGGTGGAACAGTGGCATTTAACTCTAACTGCCATCTAGCTTCAGCCCTAAGAAGTTGATTAGTCCAATCACCCCCTCTGATATCTTTACCTACTACTTCCAAAATACCAAACTGAAAAAAATGTTCAGGAAAAGATTTAATATGTTTAAATAATGCATTCTTTTCATCATGTTTAGAAATATTCTATAGGTGCTCATAAATTCTCCTACATAACTTCCTTTCCGTCTTTCCAACATAATAATGCTGGCAGGACTGGCATACTGCTAAATACACAACTCCAGAAGTATTACATGTTCCTATCCTGAACCTAACCTCAATATTATAGGGACCCAAAACCACCGAAGGGGTGCAAATAATATGTTTGCAATACTCACAGGCACCACACTTTGTAGTCCCCCTATTATTAACTTTCTTTATCTGTCCACGGTTATCCAATAGACTTTTTAAATTCCTGTTTACCTTATAGGTGAAAGAGGGTTTGTTACCAACACATGTCCATAAGTCCTGATTACACTTGAACATATTCCAATTGTTGCTAATGGTATTTTTAACAAAGGCTGAAGTTTCCCCCTCGATCAACACCATAGATTTTGTATAATCTACCCTATTATTATTCTCAACTACAGGGCTAATCTCAGTGGTATCAAGTAGTGGTTTAAATCTAAAACCCCATTCATTAACCACCTGTTCCTTAATATCTTTTAAAAACTTCAAAGGGTACCCCCTCGCTCTAAACATATCCATCAATTTATCCATTTCAAAAATAACAGAATCAATGTCAGAACACATTCTTACTACTCGAACCATTTGGCCCTTCACAATATTTCTCTTAACATAATAAGGATGACAACTAGAAAAAGCCAAATAGTCATTGGAAAATGTCGGTCTCCTATATATACAAGACTGAAAACACCCCTTATCTGAATCTTTGTACAAGAATACATCTAAATAATTGATGTTAGAGAGTCCAAAAGAACCAGTAAATTTGAAATACTCACATTTATCATTTAAAAACTCCATAAATAATTCATGATAACCATCTTTCTTCCATAAAATAAATAAATCATCTAAAAACCTAAGATAAACCAACCATTTATCTGAAAAATTACTCCGAAAAATAAAATTAATTTCCCACTTGTACATAACTAAGTTAGCAAAAAGAGGGGCACAGCTATTTCCCATGGCTACACCAACAACTTGCCTGAAAAATTCCCCTTCAAACATAAAGAAATTGTTTTTTTAAATGATTTCCATCAAAACCATAATGAAATTAATTATAGTGTTACCCAGGTCTGTCTTTTCCAACAATGCCTCATGGAAGAATTCTAAGCCCTTCTCATGGGGGATGGAGGTAAATAAATCTACCACATCAATAGTGGAAAAACACACTTCATTCTCATAATAATCATTTTTAATTCTTTTTAAAAAATCCCAGGAATCAATCAAAATATGGTCGATGGGAGCCAAACTTTTCCTAACCACCCGATCCACAAAAACCCCTAAAGGGTATGTAGCACTGTTGTTACCTGCGACAATTAAATGGTAAGGTGGATCCCTAATGTTTTTATGTGTCTTGGGAATCCCAAAGGCAATAGGGATAGTGGGTAGTTCGGTGTGTAAAAAATTATATATTTCTTCATTAATAGCACCTTGAAATAAAGAATCTTCTACTAATAAACTAATCTTCCTGTGTGATATATTTATTTCGTTCCTTGACACACATTCGAACCTAGTTTCATCCTGCAACATGCTAGAAATTTTGTTGTTATAATCTACCTTATTTACAATGGTCATGCCACCCCCCTTGTCAGGTTTCATAAACCTTAAATTGTCATTGCTTCTCAGCTGTTCCAAAACTAGTTTCTCAGTCCTGGTTAAATTAAAATATTTAATTTTGTGAGTCCTCAATTTTTGGTATATCTCCTGACTACATACTTCTTCTTATCCAAGAACTAAGCCAACATGGGAATGAAGAAAGGAGATTCTGCCGATAGGGATGACTGCAATTAGGGATAAAGACAATAGGCAAGAGGAGGCTGTAATTTACTGGAGAAAACTGGCAAAGGAACCAAGGTATTGGGAGCAAATAACTAGAGAAGGAAAGGTGATAGAATGGGAAGATGCCAAGAATTTATTTGGAGTGCAGGCTAGAGTTTGCCTTCCATATCAAGGATTGATATCAGTGTATAGGCAAAGATAAAAAATAGGGGGGTCCTAAATGAAAGGCCAGCACTGGTAGAGTTTTTAGTAGAACAGAAGCTGCCATTACAAAAAAGGAATAATTAGTAGAACATGATAACTATAAGAATCAATCAGAGCAGGTTAGAAAGGATTGGGAAGAGAGATTGGATAAGCATTTCATAAAGAAACAATGGAAGGATATATGTATGTCTCCTAAATATGCAACAGAATCTAGAAGATTTAGGATTTTTGCTTGGAAATGTTTACACATATATTTTTATACCCCATGTAGACTCCTGACAATTTTTCCACAGTCTGACAGCAAATGTTGGAGGTGTGAAGGGGAAGAAAGAGGTAATTGGGAACATATTTTCTGGGAATGTGGTGTGTTGGCAGACTTTAAGGATTCCCTGCAGGATGCACTGTTGGAGATGCTGGGTGGGTAGATTGGTGTGATGATGTAGATGAATTTTCAGAGCTTATGATACAGAATTGGAATTGCTTAGACATGGTAAGGCTTTGCTGCATGTAATTATGTTGGCTGAAAAAAAAGCAATTACTAGAAAAGGGAAGTCAAAATCTAAACCAACTATACTAGAAGTAGTGAATAGAGTAACAGAGATAAAACAACTGGAACTGTAATCTTTAGAAAAGGGTAGGAAAATGTGAATTGTGGGAACAATACATACAGGGGATAAATGAGGTTTAAAAGAGGGCACGACTTAAATGAACTATGTAATGTTTGACTGAAAATGATTGGGTAGATTACACGTGATGTATAATATCTGCAACTGTGAGTGTCAGTTTGGTTTGTGATGTAAAATGCTTGCAACTACAATTGTGTCGGTGTGGTTTGCTTTCATTTATGTAGATGTATGAGTGCCTGTGTCATAAACAATGGTTTAATAAAGATGCTTCTTGTTTAAAAAAAGGAAGGCATTGAATAATTTATGTAATGTTGCTTAGGTTATATGATGTAGAGCAATATATGTGAAGTATAATGTTTATAAACATGAACGTGTTAATACAATTTGATTACTTTTATATAAATGTAAATTTGCCTATGTCAAAACTGATAATTCAATAAAGGTGTTTAATAATATGCCTTTTGAACTAACGTGAAGGTAATGCTGGGCATGGTGCTAACTGGATATCTATCAAAATGGCTTTATGAAAAATCATTTTATTTCCACCTGCTTAATCAGTTTTTGTGGTCATGTTAACCTGGCTGTGGATAACAGACTAGATACTATTGTAGCATTCAATAGTGTCATTAGTGTGCCAAATTCAGTTATTACTGAATGCATGTTGAAACTTGACTGAGTGTTATTGTGGTATATTTAGATCTAGCCAAAGCATTTGATAGTGGGCTACATTTAATTATTACTGAATGCATGATTAAATTGCTATTAATACATTTATTTTAAACTAAATTAACTCATGGCTTTCTAAAAGGCAATACCAGGTCTGACGTACAGGTGGCGTTACTGCACAGGAAAACATTGTCTGTACTCAAGAGTCCTCTAGTAAGTTTGGAACATGCTCAGAATATATAGAGATTCACTAGCCAAGAATGTTACAGGATTTCAGTATCTGTTCTTCACATAGTCATACTTCTCAACCACTCAGCACAAGAAATCTGGACAAGCCCTAAAATTGGACAGCACAATGGTGCAGCGGTAGCATTGTCACCTCACAGCAAGAGGTTCTCCAGTTCAATTCTCAGCAGGGGTGCCTTCTGTGTGGTGTCTGCATGTCCTCCCTACATTTCGTGTGGGTTTCCTCCAAGTGCTCCAGTTTCCTCCAATGTTACAAAGACATGCATCTGGAGTGTTTCTCCCTGGGTCTCTGCTGAAAATTAGCTTCGTTCCAAGTCGGACTTTCCTGGTAAACAAATGTTAAATAAATAAATGGGGGGACAAAGGTCCAGAAATAGGGATAGATTTTAAATATTGCTCTTATAAACTTAAGAACGTTTGCTAGAATAACAGGATTTGTGTTAGTGTGCATTTTCTGAAAGATATAAAGTCAGAAACTCAAATGTGTGGCATTGTTTAGTGACCTCATTTCTCAGTGATTGCCAGAAAACCACAAATGTTATGAGGAACAGGTCAAAAATATGAGGACAATCAGGGCATTCTACAAAAATATGGATAGTTGAAAGGTATGGATAGTGAGATTCCCTTCAATTCAATACCTCAGGGTGTTAAACTACACACTATTTCTCCATTATGACATCATCAGAAGGTGCTGCTATATGATACAAATCAGGAAGTAAATGTCACCTGCTCAGCATACAGTAATTCCAACCACAAGTTTTTAAAACTTAATAAATGTAAGTCCATTGATTTAGCTTAAGTAAAAACTACATATTTTAGAAATAGAAAATCTGTTTTACATAATAAAAACATGATTGCAGCAAAAAGAAGTGGGTATTTTTTCACATTTTTTAAGAGAATTCCACAGATTTGGAACTTGCACCAGTCCCTAGTTCCATTATGCCTTCTGTGCACTTTCAGAAATAATTCTGTAG
Organism: Protopterus annectens; assembly: GCF_019279795.1. Lineage (NCBI taxonomy): Eukaryota > Metazoa > Chordata > Ceratodontiformes > Protopteridae > Protopterus > Protopterus annectens. The sequence continues at coordinate 4,165,922 of NC_056727.1, read as the reverse complement.
AGCTTCTGAGTTCTCTTACAAGTTCATAAGTTGGACAGTATTAACAAGATACATTCTGGTGAATGCAGGAGTTAATGCATAGCGCTGAGCCATAAACCCATGAGACATGGAAAATAGAACAAAATGGCCACTAATTAAGTACAGATCTGAAATTATATAGTAAATAATTTGTGTGTTAAACTGTTTTTGTTTAATGAGCAATACTAAATCAAACTTGAGAATAAAACTAGGTAGAACAGTCAGCTGTGATTTTGGATTTTCATACTTAACGATGGCACTTTATTTATAATTGAATATATGCTTTTTGTTTGAGATGAGTTTAGTATATTAGCATTGTATAAATATATAATTATAAAATGGATACATCAGCAATCAGTGCCAAAATCATGAGTCCACCATGCATGGTGAATGCACAGTATGCCAAACTGAAAAGTTTTTATTGCTCATAAAAAGAAGAAGCAACAGCATCTTGTAAAAAACTTCTCCAAAGCCAACTTCACGCTTCTTAAGACAGAAGTGGCAAACTTCATGACACCCATGCTGACAGACAATAGAGGTACGACTGCTGAATCCTGTACAAATGCACTTTATAAGCACTTACCCAAGCGTATGGGTCGTGCAAATCCCTAACAGAACCAAGATGCTATCCTCCAAAAAAAGGAAGCCAATCTGGTGGTCCCCTGCCATAAACAAACTCTACAACAGAAGAAAGAAGCTGTTGCAAAAAAAGAGTAAAATCCCATGATTGGAGGAACTCTGTGGTCAGCCTCAGTAAGAAGCTGAGATCCCTCATAAAATCCTCCAAAGCTAGTTACAAAAACAAAATTGCCACTGATTCTAAAGACAACCACAAAGCATTCTATAGCTATGTCAAGAATCTCAATGGCAACACTCAGATCTGCTCTGAGTTACAGCACAATGGCACTAAATATACAGAACAAACTGATATTGCCAACATCTTGGCAGATAGGTTCATTGCTAACTTTACCCCTCTCTCACCCCCTAAAGGGCCCATCTCTATACTGGAAGAATGGAAAGTTCCTGTCATCACAGCTACACAGGTAAAAAACTCACTCTCCAATGCCAAGAGCACAGCATCCATGGGACCTGACAACATACCAGGCTGCGTTCTACATGAACTACAGAACGAACTGGCACCTCACCTAAGTACCATGTTCAATCATAGCCTCACCTCAGGCTTTGTGCCCACTGAATGGTGCACAGCAATGGTTATCCCACTCCACAAAGGGGGAGCCACCATGGACCCTGGGAACTACCACCCCATTAGCCTGACAAGCCTGGTCTGCAAGGCTATAGAACGTATCATCATGGAACTTATAAACAATGACATTGGTAATCTCCAAACTCTGGACCCCACCCAGTTTGGGTTTGTAAAAGGCAGATCATGTCTCCTAAACCTGATAGACTTCTTTGAAGTGGTCACCAACGCCGTAGATGAGGGTAAGGTGGTTCACACAGCCTATCTAGATCTCGCCAAGGCTTTCGACACCATCCCCCACTCTGGAATTATAGATAAACTCACTAAACTAGGTATAAATCCCTATGTCACAAGATGGGTTGCCAACGGGTTCACTGACAGAACCCACACTGTGAAAGTAGCAGACTCTAAATCCAACTTCAGACCAGTGACAAGTGGCATACCACAGGGTTCAGTCCTAGGTCCTCTCCTGTTTGGTATCTACTTCTCTGAAGTACAGGCTAACACAGAAGGTCTTTGGCTAACAAAGTTCACAGATGACTACAAACTAGGAGTCATAATCAAAACTCCTAACAATGTGGACATCCTACAAAAGGGCCTCACTGAGACAGATGCCTGGTGTCAAAGCCATGGCCTCAAGCTCAATACCAAAAAGTGCATTGTCATCCCTTTTGGTAAAAACTCTGTACCCATGAACTACCACATAGGCAGTAGTCTACTTAACACCAAAAGTGTGATAAGAGACCTTGGGACACAGGTAGACAGTAGTCTCTCCTTTGATAATCACATCGCCACAGTAGTCAGGAAATCCTTCTATGTGGCACACCTCATCACAAAAGGTTTCTCATCCAGGAAAAAAGAGGTCATTGTTCCCCTCTACTCATCACTCATTAGACCCATTATAGAGTACAATGTCCCTTTTGGTATGTACCTCACAAGACATCTACAACAACTGAAAAGGCCGCAGAAATACCTCACAAAGAGGATTACCAGCCTCAAACAGATGCCCTACGTAAACCGTCTCAAAAAACTCCAGCTTTACTCTGTCGCACATCACCTACTCAGAGGCGATCTCTGCCTAACATACAAAGCTATGTCAAACCCAGAGCTGTTGGACATGCTCCACTTAAAGAAATCCCAATCCCTCCGAGCTACTAGGGACTTAAACCTTGTCACCACAATAAACAGAACATGCTGGAGGGATAGATTCCTGTCCCAGAGACTTCCCATATTCTGGAACAAACTGTATCAAACAAAGCTCCTCATTAGCACTCTTCAAGAAAAATCTTGATGATTGGATGGGAGATAGGAAATTCACCCCGGGGATCACTTCTGTGGCTCTGCTTGACAGGGCCACAGGAAAATAATTTTCTTGGGTGGCAAAAGCCAGGATACCGTTTGGCTAGGCTTATATAGGCCCTATGGCCAATAGCCTAGTACCGACCTATGAACCTATAATAACATTCATTCCTCTATGAGCAATTAACAAACATAAGAAGTCTATCATAACCCTTTTCACATTTTTCCAGTTTCAGTCTGCCTAAGGAACTTCAAAATAATTCCTCTTTGTAGAATATTTCAGAGAACAAACACATTTTACTATCATGCCACAAGAAAGGAGAATAAACTAGTTGCCCAGCTTGTTTATAATACCAGTCTTAACCTCAGATTTTGTTAGGACACAATCAACATACTCATCAATGGTTGTTAACAGGTCTGCGTAGGTACTGAGGTAGCAATGTCTGACAGAATCTCTGCTCCAACACTAAATGAAAACCTCATCTTTAGGAATGGAATCCTGCCTAGTTTTCACATCTTTCAAAATAAATAAATAAAAACATTGCAGATTTTGTTTCATAAAGAAATATCTAATGCGCTTATTTTTCCAGAAGTTATGTTTCTCGCCTTTCCTAATTCCTTTAAGTTTTTTGTCCTCGCACCTGAAAGCTCCTATGATCAGAGCAGTACCCCAAGGCTCTCCCTTTTAATCTCTTAAAAGATCGCACAATAAAGGAGAATCTCATTTGAGGAAGAAGAAGAAGAATCAATCTTAAGGTCTGTGTTAATCTCAGAGCTCGACCTACTGGTTCGATCAGTTTAAAGCTATTCGGACATGTCTAAATTCCTTTAAGTTTTTAAAAAATGGTGTAATGCTACCACCCCTTCTTTCATTCCACACAATTATATACATCTTTCTTCATGTGACATCTGTCTGAGATTTTCTACAGTACTATTATTATCATCAGGGCCGACTTTATCCTGACAATACCTTTACAGAAATAAGTTTTGTAAGATTCCAGATGGAGTGTTGCTATTATTATTGTTATTATTATAAATGTGTGGAGGAATTATAGCATCGAATTGTGCCACCACTAATTATGCCTTTAATTTTTACAGAATTCTGATACTAAATTCTCATCATTAAATTATTTAATGTTTTGCTTCTGACGTTGTTTCTTTTTGTTGAATCCTTCCAACGTGTGCGCTCTTCCCATGCATTTTACTATGTGGATTACTCTCAATTCCAGATTCACTGGTGAAATAAAACCGATTTCACATTTACATCTGAGACTTACAGCTGATCGTGAAGCATTACACTGCATACATTTATAGTTTGCATTACACTGCACACATTTATAGTTTGCATTACAGTGCACACATTTATAGTTTGCATTACACTGCACACATTTATAGTTTGCATTACACTGCACACATTTATAGTTTGCATTACAGTGCACACATTTATAGTTTGCGTCACACCGCACACATTTATAGTTTGCATTATACTGCTCACATTTATAGTTTGCATTACAGTGCATACATTTATAGTTTGCATTTTTCAGTGTCTCAGCAGAATGCCTTATGCAAAATAACACACAAGAATTCTTAAAGGTTACTGAACCCCTGGATGACAAACTGACAGGCTATACAGCTTCTCTTGATCTTGCCAAGGCCTTTGATGCTATTCTACATGCTGGTATCACAGATAAAATCTACCAACTTAACATAAACACATAGGTAGTCCTCTGGATATCCAACTGGCTGTCCAAAGATGTACACACTGTTAAGGTACAAGGTACCTCCTCTAACCAGATGATGTAACAGGGTTTCACATGACTTTGTCCTTGGGCCTATTTGTTTTGATATTTACTTCACAAAAGTGAAAGCAGATGTTAAGGGACTGTGGCTTAGTCTGATGATGATGACCACATCTGGTGTGTCAGTCATAGACTCACATAAATGTCAAATGTACTATAGTTACCTTTGGGAAAGACATTTCTTCCAACTTTTACCACATTGTTGGTAGTCCTCTCAAAACAGATGCAATAATCTTGGAATTGGGTACTTACATTGGTAACAATCTTTCTACTGATCATCAGGTCAAGGCTGTGGTTAGGAAATCCTGCTACCTTGATGAACTGAATTGTATGGGTGTTCCATCTAGATCTCATGCACTCTCTATCCCATTTTACTCTTCTTATTGTGCCTTTCCTTGAATACATTGTCCCATTTGGAATGTAGCGCACAAGGCACCTTGACCAACCTGATAGACCTCAAATGTTTATGACCAAGAACATGTCTGCCTTATACTATCTAAGCGACTCTGAAAGATTAAATATTTTGTCCCTATACTCTGTCTTGTAAATACTCCTAAAGACTGAATTATGTTTAGCCTTTCAAGCACTGAAAGCCCCTCCCTTTTTCAACCACCTCCATCTTTGCAAAATCAACTGTCAGTCTAACATTCCTGCTAAAGGCCTCAACCTCCAGTACAAGATGAACAACACTCACTGGTGTGGTCAATTCATAACCTGTTGCAGTGATGACAAACCTTTTGGGCTGTGCATGTCAAATTTTCAGAAAATGCATATCTTGACTCTGCTGATGTGCCCCCCCCCCCCCCCCCCCACACACACACACACAGTATGTAAAGAAACAATTCTTTACATATTCATTTATTTAAAAAATACAGTCCAGTCATGTGTGCTACTATGTATTATAAAAGTAAAAGAAAAAAATAGTGACTTACAATAGAGAAAATGATATGAGCATTGATAATTGGGCTTAAAATAGTACACCAAGAAAATTACCCTACTTTTAATAGTAATTTTGAATTAATCTGAAAAAAATATGGAACACACTGCATTTGATTTGATTAACATCAATTAATGACTTGTTTTTGCTGAGATTTAATAGACATGTGCAGAGTCTCATATTTCATGTATTTTTGTTTATTCAGTTTCTTTGGTAACTCAGCTGTTGGTGAACGCTGGTGTGTCACCCAAAACTTTGTGGCATGTCACCTTTGACACATGTGTCATAGGTTCGCCATCACTGACCTATTGCATTTCCTGCCTTTGGAATAAACTTACTGCACCTGTCAAGCACACTTATACCCTGCTACTTTCAAAAATAGTCTTGATGATTAGATCGGAGACCATATATTCACTCCTGGTGTATGTGGAAATAATGTGTTTACAAGGGGTAATTGATATGCTAATAATATTAAGGGGTATCACAGTAATGTTTCTTGGAGATCCTTCAGATGTCAGCTTGGTATGAATCTAAGAAGGGTAAATGGATATACCACGTCACTGAATTACTTCTAGAAGGTTAAAGTAATATAATTTGTTTATTGAACTGCAACATTTTTTTTCACGTGGAAAGGTTGGATGATAACTGTAAATAGAAGGTTAAGAGCAGCCCCATTGCTATTAACTTAATATAAACATGATGCAGGCCATGGTGAAAAGACTTTTGGTTTTTCCCGGTTAGGGTTGCCATAGCGGAACTCCGGTCCACTCATGATTGGCAGTGGATTTTTACGGTGCCAAGTTGCCAGCCCGACACCCAATCTTCAACAAAGGCACGCCCATTCATGCTCGCACCTACCTGCATGTCTTTAATGTCACTCGACCATGGGGAGGACATGCAGACTCCACACAGAAGGCGCTCCAGCTGAGAATCAAACCGGAGAATCTCTTGCTGTGAGGTGACAACGCTAACCGCTGCACCACCACAGCTGCAAGACACAGGCCATGGTAATGTGTGCAAAATATTTGGGTTCTCCTTACTCACAGAGATCTAGCAGCCATAACTTATCCAAATGAAGGCCTTTCTTATATAATTGAATAGCCTTCCCACTGCAACAGTTTGTAATGCATTTAAAGTTTTAGTCTCCACTCTACAGTCCTAAAATGAAGCATTGCAAGTGTTTTAGACCTTTTCTCTGTTTAATGCTGATAGCTGTATATTTCTTCTTAAGCAAACAGCTGCTTTCTTTACCTTATCCATGGTATCAGCTGGATGGAGGTCTTTGCATCTTGTGCTAAAACTGAGAATAAATTATTTGTTCTGTTTGTGGATATTGTGAGTAGTTGGCAATTTCATTCAGTTAAGATTTCAAAATAAGTGCATGGGTATAAAAAATTATACCTAAGGCAAAAAAAGAGAGGGGTTGTGGTTGTGAATGTAATTTACTGTGCTATGTAGATACTGGAGTATAATCTGATAATGGCTTTTGAAGTTAAAAGTAGGACAGCTATTTTATGCAGCTTGGTAAAAGTTTCACCATAGGGTAATGTTGTTTTATGCAGTTTCTATTTTAAACATATAAATATTTTTTTCCTAAAATAAATTATTCTTACTTGATTGTCTGTGAGAAAAAATTATAATTGGTGCCTTTCAGTTTGTATGTTTATATAGCTGGGGCCCCATCATTTGGATGATGGTCATCAGGAGATTTGTTCATTTAGTGGAGTTAGGCAGGCTTATAACTATACAGTATAAACAGTTTACATAAAATGCCTGTCCTTGTGGCACACACACACTCAGGAAATGCACAGAAAGGAGCACATTCTAGACATGAAGACTCCAAGGTTAGCATAACAGTCTGTATCTCACATTTATTCTGACTAACCACCCCATACATAAATTTACATTTCATCAACTGCTAATCAGTTTTCAAGATATTTAATGTCTGTTGTGACATTAAAGGCATACAGATATTAAACATAACATACATGGTTTACAGAACAGAGTGCTGCTTACAATTTTCATTCCCAGTGGCCTAAGGGCACCACAGGCATAACTGGCTATAATATGCTGCAGTGTTTTCACTTCATTAGAAATTTTCAGGCATGTAGTCAGTACCTGGTATTTTAATGTTCTTACAGGATTTTACATGAAGCTCAACAATTTAAGTCTTGCCTGTACACATGAAATGGATTGCTATACCATAACTGAGATATTTCATCTTGAAATCCACTAAATAATGAAACATATTACCTATACATTTGTATTTTAATTTGATTTCATTTGTGTATAACTGTGTAGTTGATACTATTATTAATTCTTATTTGTTAGCAAAGTCTGTATATTATAAACTGATGTTCATGTTTTGACTATCGACCATGCTTATGTATGTATCTGTGTATGTAAGTGTATACATGCACATGTGCACGCATACACGTACTTGTGTATGTGTCTTTGTGTGTTTGTGGGTCTACGTGTATCTGTTTGGAAAAGAATCACTTTCAGTCCACTTGAAAGTTCTCTACAACTGGTTCTTGCAGTCATTTCATGCTGCCAAACAATTGCTACTGGCATTAATATAGGCTGACTTAGAAAACAACAATCTAATGAAGCCTGACTTGCAGCTGTTTCCACTAAGTTATTGCCCCTGGAAAGAAAAAAATCCTTAAGCAAAGCATTAAAGAAAATATTCATGTGAGTGAGAAGAGAGAGATTGTGTGTGTGTGTGTGTGTGTGTGTGTGTGTGTGTGTGTGTGTGTGTGTGTGTGTGTGCGTGTGTGCACGTGTGTGAGTGTGTGTGTGTGTAGTGTGTGTAGTGTGTGTTCTTGTATTCCATGTACTACCTATGTGCAGATTTGCTCAAACAATATTTGAGCAGCCCAGTAATTATGAGGACTAAAATAAATATTGCTTGGTGAAACACTTAGGTTCTTCTCCGTGGAACCAGCTCCCACTTTAAATAATGCTCTGAATTCTACAATATTTATACAGCTAATAGAAGAGCTTGTGCAACATTGTGCAGAGTATTAACTATCTCAGATAACTAGCTTATATACCTGTGATTTGTCAGAGTTCACTTATGAAGGTTACTTCTGATTTGTACATATTCATTCATGAGAGATATCATTTTGGAGTTCTGCACATCCATGGAGAAAGGAGAATAATTGGATTTGCAGGAAAAATAACTGTCAGGCATTCTTACTATAGTCTTGCCATCACATCCCTCTAGTCTTCCCTCTCTACTTTGCTTACCCCATAACAAATGAGCGTGCAGTGACTATAGCTTCTCTACTTAGATTTCAATGTCTGAGATGCTTAACACAAACATTAAACAAAAGTGAATCTTATCTATCCTTTTAGAAAGCTCTCTGAAACAATCCAGCAAAAACTACAAATGATTCATGCATATCCCTTTCCTAACTGCATAATCTGTATTTTGCTTTAGATTCTCCAATGCATAGTAAATACTTCTGATATTTATTCCTCCATCATATGGAACTTCAAATTACAACATCATATTAAAGTGTTGTTTCCAAAATGCTATATATGTGTAGCTCCCACTGTATTTCATTGTAGAACTAATAGACTGCAGTTTCCCATTATACCACAAGGTGAAGCTCCTTTTCAGGAATATAAAACACAATTTCGAAAGAGAAAGAGAGGAGACAGGAACACTAGCTGAAGAGGGAAGACTGAAAGACTAGCTGAAGGGAAAAGGGCCTTGCAGCATGACTGGATTTTTTTTCTTCTAGTGTTTTGGGACAGAGAAGTGAGGTAGCAGTTTGTGTCTGAAATCCTGAATGATGGTATTTTGTGGATTCAGGAGAGAAGTTCTGAAACCAGTAGTTCCATGCCTGCATATGATTCAGCAAGAAAAGGAGTTACCTTGGGCCTAGTGCAGAGACGCCATAGCCATAGATGACTACCAGAGTTCTGGTGGGTGATTTTCTATTTTTCTCGTCGGAGGATCTGTGGTGCCTGGTCACTGAGAAATTCTTGACGGAGTAGTGAGAGGCTTTTGGCCGTCATTTTTTTTATACTTTTATAAGATTTTGGATCCCCCCCATACGCGTTCTGGATTACAAATAGCTGGGATCCATATGAGCTCCAACCTTGGGCCCCATCATGCTGGCAGTAGGACTGTAAGTAGTCACTGGCCAGTGAACTGGGTACAATAGAGTGTCTCATAGTTCGTCTGTTTAGATTGATCTAGGGGATAGAGGGTGTTAGTACTGTTGCCTTAAAGACACTTTATTGCTAAATGACATTGCATTTTCTTATATTTGTATTGTTGCATTATAAATCTTTATTGTTCAGTGACATTGCACCAGAAGTTGCAGCTTCATTGCCCATAAATACTATAGGGCCTGAAGTTTTGAATGCTTTGGGAAGTGTTGTAGAAAAATGCTTACAGCCTACACAGCCATTCACTGGGTTTGGCTACCACAAATTGCATTTCTTTTCTGGCAAACAACCCACACCCCAGGGAGAGGAAGATTTTGAATCTTGGATGGATCAGGCTTCACACGCCCTAGAGGAGTGGGATATCCCACAATCTCAGAAGAAGCAGCAGATAGCTGAAAGTCTAAAGGGATTAGCAGCGGATACCATACGCAACCTAAGAATGAGTAAGCAAGATTGCATGTCCAGTGACTATTTAGGAGTACTGCAGGATGTTTTTGGAAGGACCAAGAGGGCTGCGGACCTAATGTATCAGTTTGAACATACATACCAAGAGGTTGGTGAGAAACTATTTGATTACATTAAGCGATTAGATAAAATGCTCTACCAGGGGTGGATCCTAAAGTAGCTGACCAAGTACGGATCAGACATATTTTACAAAGAGCTCAAGCTATGGACCCCATTATGTGGAAACTGAAGATGAGGAATAGGGAGGAGACTCTAACTTATTCTCAGTTGGTTAAAGAAGTGAGGGAAGAGGAAGCCCTGTTGGAAGGAAAATCTCACGGTTCAACAGCAATTAAAGCAGTGAGTGAACACAAGCAGGAGCCTATAGCCATGCTTACTACTCAAACAGGAGTCATGGCCCAGGGTATCCACGATGTAGAGGTGTCAAAGTTGCAGGTGCAGGTGTCTTCCCTAGCTGACGCCATAGCTCAGGTCACCAAGACAGTTGAAGAATTGCAAAAAGCCGTGGCAACTTTAGTTGAAGGGAGGAATACATCAGCTAGAACCTCCATGAAAGGACTCAGGGAGGAAACCAATCAGCCAATGTTCAGAGTTCCAACTGGATTTTGTTTTCATTGTGGGGATGCAGGGCATATAAAGCGACAGTGTCCTAATGCAGAGTACTTGAAAATAGTGAACAAACTATTATTGGCTAGTGCAATGCAGGGAAACCTCAACTCAGTAAAGGGGCCAGCTGAATGCCCAGTTACAAAGAGCTCCATAAACTATAACATCAAGAGACAGCATTCTGGATCTCCTTTCCACACTAACCCTTGTAATAGGGGAGAGAGACTACCTACTATGCACACTTCTAGCTCATCTGAGGTGAACAACTGAATTGAAAAGCCACCTCAGCAAAAATCTCAGCATCTGAGACCGCAAAGCATTACTAAGAAAGAGTCTTATCCGTGGAAATAGCGAGGTCACCTGGTGGTACCTCAACCTCATGCTGATTGCCATGCAACTGAACAACACCGGAAACAGAAACTATCCGATGGGCTATTGGGACTGACCCCTGTCGTGTCAGTAAAAATAGAAGGGGTATATAGTAAAGCACTGTTGGATACTGGTGCACAAATCACCATTCTGTACAGAGACATCTACCAAAAATACTTAGAGCATCTGCCACTTGAAAAGTTAGAAGATTTGGAGATCTGGGGGTTAAGTGACACGAAATTCCCTTATGATGGGTATGTCTCACTCAAGTTAAAATGTTCTGCTTCAGTTGTTGGATCAACAGAAGTCTTTGAAACTCTCGCTGTTGTGTGCCCCAGGCCAAAAGGAAAGGATTCTGCATCTATTTTAGTAGGAACAAATACTGACCTCGTCAGAAGAATGCTGACACCTCAGTTGACCCAGGAACACCCAACATTATATCCTCTCCTGAGACCAGCTTTTTGTGCCCTTCAAAGGGAGAAGGATAGTAAGAAAGATGAAACTGGTCATGTGTGGACCCTGTCTGGGAAATAGCATATAATTTATCCTGGTCAGGTCACCTGTTTGAGAGCCAAAGTGAGGATGTGTGGACAAACAGTTTCCTCTCATCTCATGATGGAAACGGATCCAGAAAGTGACTTGCCACCGGGGCTGGAACGAGTTCCAGAAGTTTGGCCTGCGGACAAGTTAAAGCATCCTTATGACACTTTGCCTGTGGAGGCTGAAGAATAAAGGAAGTACTCCCATTATCCTGTGTTCACAAGTGCTTTTGGGAAATGTTTATGCTGCCACTCCCTTACCTGCTTCTGTGTTGACAAGGAACGAGAACAGGGCCAACGTGTTGAAGCTGGAAGATATTGATGTAGGAGGTGGCCTCTTGCCCCCGAGTGGGTTACCAGAACTAAAGAGCTACTAATGAAGAAAAAAAATTGTTTTTCTACCATTGAACTGGATGTGGGCTGTGCAAAGAGTGCAGAACACTGAATAAGAGTGAAAGAGGACCTGCCTTTCAGGGAACATTCCAGAAGAGTAGCTCCAGGAGACCTGGAGGACTTAAGAAAACATTTGGAAGAACTTAAAGCCAGGGTCTATATGACGCTATCCAAGGGACTAAATAGTGAATGCTATTTAGTCGATCCAATACTGTCGAAATGGCAAAATAGCAAAGTCACGGAACATGAAATTTTTTCCCAGGGAAACAATTTGGTGGACCGTTTTCGGGACTTTGCCATTTCCTCCACTATAGTGTGATCTTGGAGTTGTTATATTTAAGTGGGGGGGGTGTGGGTGGCAAAGCCCCCCAGTTAAATTTGTGTTTAAGTTTATTTTTTTTTTACGGAGCAGCAAATTTTTTTCCTGGGGAAAAAATTTGCTGTTCCATTTGTACGATATTTTGTTGTTTTGATATTATTGGTACGATGAAATATCGTTCACTATTTGCATCATATGATAATATGATATAGACATTAAAGCCACAGGGATAATTCGTGAGTCAAGAAATCTATATGCCTCTCCCATTGTCGTTGTCAGGAAAAAGAATGGGTCAATTCTCATGTGTGTTGACTATTGTACTCTGAATCAGCGAACCATTCTGGAATACTAGCTGAAGGAGGGAAGACTGAAAGACTAGCTGAAGAGAAAAGGGCCTTGCAGCATGACTGGATTTTTTTTTTCTTCTAGTGATTTGGGACAGAGAAGTGAGGTAGCAGTTTGTGTCTGTCTCTTACTGAAATCCTGGATGATGGTATGTTGTGGATTCAGGAGAGAATTTATGAAACCAGTAGTTCCACACCTGGATATGATTCAGCAAGAAAAGGAGTTCTCTTGGGCCTAGTGCAGAGATGCCATAGATGAATACCAGAGTTCTGGTAGGTGATTTTCCATTTTTATCATCGGAGGAACTGCTGTGCCTGGTCACTGGGATATTCTCGACAGAGTGGTGAGAGGATGTTGGCCGTCATTTTTTTATACATTTAGGAGATTGTGGATTCCCCCCAAATGCTTTCTGGATTACAAATAGTTGGGATCCATATGAGCTCCAACCTTGGGCCCCATCATGCCAGCAGTAGGACTGTAAGTAGTAACTGGCCAGTGAACAGGGTACAATAGAGTGTCTCATAGTTGGTCTGTTTAGATTGATCTAGGGGATAGAGGGTGTTAGTACTGTTACCTTAAAGACACTTAATTGCTAAATGACATTGCATTTTCTCATATTTGCATTGTTGCATTATAACCTTTATTGTTCAGTGACATTGCATTTTGCTCGTGTTAGTACTGTTGCCATAAAGACTCTTTATTTGCTAAATGACATTGCATTTTCTCATATTTGTATTGTTGCGTTATAAAATCTTTATTGTTCAGTGACACTGCATTTTTCTCATGTTAGTACTGCTGCCTTCAAGAATCTTTACTGCTCAATGACATTGCATCTTCATATCTGTACTGTTGTATTATAACCCGTTTTTCCCTCAATGTCATTGCATTTCTTTCCATGTTTGTATTGCTGCATTATAAAACCAAACAAAAAGGAGATGGGGGCGAAAAAACTGTCACGAATAACCTCACACAAATTCACTCAGAAACTCCAATAGATTAGGGGGGCGTGGCCAAGGATGAACACAGGATAGCAGCAGATTTCTTCAGCTCCACCAACTTAACTGCACTGACAGGAAATAATTACTTTAAAAATCAACTAATGAAATAATTTTCTTTCTAAATACGTTTGGAATATCAGTTTCTTGAATAATATCTAAAAAAGAAAGAATATTTCAATAATTTTCCTGTCAGAAATCATCTTGGAAATTTCTCTTTCATCACCTCTGTTCAAAATGAGTTCCAGTAAGGCAAACAGTCAGGATTCCAGCATCAAGAAAGAGCTTCAGTCTCTGATATCTACTATTCAGCAACTAACAACCAAAATGGACAAACTGGATACTAAAATTGATAACTTCATAGAAAAAACTACAAAACAAATGGATTTGTTGCATCAAGACTTGCAACAACAGAAGGCTCCGATTACAGGCATAGAAGAGACTGTTAATGATATGGAGAATAGAATTCAGGAAGAAGAAATTAACATTGAGTTTTTGCTGAAGCAGAACACACACCTACAATCCAAACTTGATGACCTGGAAAACAGATCTAGATGCAATAATATTAGGATTTTTGGTACTGCCAGAAAATATAGAAGGTAACAATATTGCTTCCTTTTTAAATACTTGGCTTCCCAAAACTTTAGACTTGTCAGAAGCATTTTCTTTTGGTATTGAAAGAGCCAATAGGTCCTTATCTAATTTTAACTCTAACAAAAAGTATCCTAGATCAGTTATAGTAAGATTTTTATCATCTTATGACAAGGAGATGGTATTAAAATCTGCATGGGCTAAAGCACCTATTAAAATTAATGAGGCAACTGTGCTTTTTGACAATGACTATTCTTCCTTGGTAATAACTAAAAGAAAAGTTTTTTTGCCTTTAATAAGAGAGCTTAAGAAAGCACAGTTCAAAACTTACCTTTTATTTCCTGCCAAACTAAAACTCTTTTTACCTGATGGCCCTAGAATTTTTGAAGACTTGGACTCTGCTTTGCTGTATATTAAAAAAAATAAGATATTAGATAGAATAGAAGATATGGAATGGGCAAGTCCTTTGTTAAAGAGGATGGCAACAGGAACTTCTTGGAAGACTTCAGAGAAGCAAAAAAGACTAAAAAACAAATGACATGTTCTATATTTTTTTTCTTTCTTTCCTTCTCTCTTAATCTCTTCAAATACAGTTACTGCATCTCCAGAAAGCCACAAATATTTTAAAGATTTATTCAAAGTTATTTTTCTGTGTGCAAAGAACTGTTTTTGTTTCATAAATAGTCAAACTCTCTGAGGAACAAATAACATGCTATTAATCAACTTGTTTCTCTTTGTGATAAAGAGACCTAAGGTTAGTAATTTCATACATTTTCTTTCTCTTCTTGTTTTAAATAATGGCATTCTTTATAAACTATGCATTTAGTGAGGGGTGGGGGAGGACAAGGAGAGAAGTATGATGTAAAATATGGAAAAAGTGAAATAATAACTTATTAGTTCTTTAAAACTATATATGCTGTTTAAACACTGTTGCTAAATATTATATCATGACTTTATTGCTTATACATGATTACAAATAATATGTCATGATATAATTGCAAATAATTAGAACTAAAATAGTTGTAAGTAATATGTTTCATGTTTAACTTTATTAATACAAACAGCAAGTAATATTTCTTTGTAGATACTCTTTGTAGCTTCCTTTTTTCTTTCTCTCTCTCTCTCTCTCTCTTTCTTTTTTTTCTCTACTCTCTTCCTTTTCTTTTTTTTTCTCTCTCTCTTTCTCTCTTATAAGTACAGTTATATGCTTCTGATAATACTGATATATGTATATAATAAGATGTGTATGAGAAAATGAAATGGGGCATATAAAAATAAGTTATATAATATGTTAAATAACTGTAGGCTTGGTTTCACTGTCATAGAGACTGTAATGACTTGTAAAATACTTCGCAAAGGTTTTGCATTGTTTAGTTTCATTTGTATTACTAAATGAATGTCAGTCACTTGTATTTACTAAAATTCCCGCCAGAATGTTAAGGGAGACAATTTGGGATGTGGGTTACCTCGTGAATAGTGTCCTCGAGTTGTTTTAAAAGCTTCAACACTCAGAATACACGCAGAGAAGCTGAATGCAGTCATTTTGAACTTTGACCCCTGATTTCACACTGACACATCACAGATTCAAGAAGAACACTGTTCCAGGAAGTAGAACTGCTGTAAATGCGACTTTGTGATGAAAAACGAACTTTATGACATCTAAATGTGAGTTATTCTTTATAACAACTTACTTATTTAAGATGTAATTTATAAAATATGAAAGTTATAATGATTTTAAATGATTCAGTATGCCATAGTAAGCAAGTGAGATATTTTAGAAGGCATAGAAGGTAAAACACATATACACATGTTTTTGAAAGCTTACATGACTGCAGCATATTAATGTATATAAATACTTATGAGTTAAACATATATAATGTTATAAATCATTTGCCTTAACTAACTGACAAGCACAAGTATCATTATGTCTATATTTTAGAAGAAACTGTCATGTGACATATTTTAAAGCTGCAGTTCAGATATATAAAATACAGATGGCTTTCATCACAATGATTTATGTATAACTAGGAATTATCATTGCTGTGCAGTATGACTTGTAAACATATGTATGAGTATAAATATTTTATTTACTGGCAATAATAAGTATGAGAAGAAAGCTTTGGTGCAAGTTATTTAAAGTTTTTAAAACTGTTAACTGCATTTCTATGACAGAAAGTATGAATACCCTAATATATGTAATGTCTGAACCATTATAGCCTAAGTTATTTAATCCAAATGAACATAAGAACTTATTTTTACAAACTTTTTATAAACTAATATATAGATATGCTCCTTTTTTTTCTCTCTCTCTCTCTCTCTCTCTCTCTTCTCGGTTCCCATTATCAAGTTTATTAGAATGCTATTTTGATTATGAATGTATTTTACAAAATAGATGTACATAGTAATATGAGCTGTTTCTAAATGTTCTTATTTGTTTATATGAAGCTGATTTATAAATTGTTTAGCTTTGTCTTACTAGATAATCTAATTAAATGAGGTTACCTTTAGTTAATAATAGTTAGTATTGAATTGATATGGTGGCAGCTGAGGTACTGCTGCTTAGGATAGGGGGATAACTTGAGTGGTATGTGCTACTCAAAGTTGGAGTTCTTAACTCAGGCTGGGTGCAATGTTTAATCCTAATATTATTTTCACCTGTTTATTGTTGTTTGTATATAGTTCTGACATCCACAACACATTTTATAAACTTATTGTCACTACAAATAAAAGTGAAGCTTATACAAAATCCCATAAGATTTTCAATAAATACAGCTATAATTAATTGTTATTCTGATTATATGTTTTATATGTTTATAAAAGCTAAATGATTTCTCTAAAAGGAATTTCTTTAAACATTAATGGACTGAATAACCCATGTAAAAGGGCAAGTTTAATGAGATACATTAATTTGCATAGGGCCAACTTAGTATTCCTTCAAGAAACACATCTCCTGAAAAAGGATATTGATAAATTAGCCACTAATAAATATACAGTCTTGGTTAGTTCAGAATACACTCAGAAAAAAAGAGGAGTGGCTATTTTATGGAATAAAAGTATGCCCATACCTAAAACTATTAAGTCTTATAAAGATGATAAAGGAATGTTTTGTATGGTTACAATACAGATTAATGGAAAGACATATACATTAATCAATGTATATTGGATACCAGGAATTGGCATTAATACAGTGAAACACCATCTCAATAAGATCATATCATTTTCTATAGGAGATATTATTTTAGCAGGTGACTTTAATTGTATCCTACATGAAAAAGATACTACTACTACAGGAAAAAGGAAAATTACATCTAATGCAAAACATTTAAAGGAGTTTGTTAATTTATATCATTTGAATGATATTAATAATCAGATAGATTCAAAATCATTACCATACACTTTTTTCTAACAGATATAAAACTTATTCAAAAATAGATAGAGTCTTTATTTCTAACCAGATGGTTACAGACTTAATTAATTCTAAAATCATTTTGTGTCCTATATCAGATCATAATTCAATTGTCTTTGAGTTTATGATAAAAAGTACTTACTATGTTCAGATCAAAAGGATACCAGCATACTTAACTCAACTAAAAGACTATAAAGATTATATACTTTCAGAAGTGCAACATTTTTAGACTTAAACAATACACCTGAAGTCTCCATTGTTTATGTTTGGGATGCTTTAAAATCATATTTATATGGACAAAGTATCAGATGGTATAATAATAAAAGGAAATCCTGGGACAAGGAATTACTAGATATTCAAAGCAAATTAGACTCATACAAACATAATAATAAAGAAAATATTATGGACAAAAAGTCATTGAAGAAATAAATAAATTAAATGAGAAATACAAAGAAATTTTAACTCATAAAGTTAAAATAACATTAGAGAAATATAAGTTTTTGTCTTACTCAATAAGTCCCAAATACTTACATAGACTTAAAAATAAAACAAAAGGTTGAATAAACAAAATCATATCAAAGAAATTTTCTCTCCAAGGAAAAGAAGAATGTTTCTAGTTTACCAGAAATATTAGATGAATTTAGAAATCACTTTCACAAAATTAATCATAATAACATTAACATGGAGCCTAAAGATAAAATAAAGAAATTTATAACTACAAACATGAACAAAAAACTTAATAAACAACAGACTAAACTAATGGATAAAAATATTTCATATATACAGAGGTTATTACACAAACAAACAAGCTTAAATCAAACAAAGCACCAGGTAATGATGGTATTATACCAGAGATCTATAAAATTCTTCCCAAAAGTACTTACTCATTAATACATAAGGTTTTTATTTTGGCCCAAAATGAGTTAACAACTCCCCCCATCTTGGCAATACACATTTATTTCACCAATTTTAAAACCCAATAAAGACCCAACCAGATGCACTTCATATAGACCTATTTCATTACTTAATGTTGACTATAAAATGTTTATGAGTATTTTTGCTGATAGATTAAAGACAATCATCCCAGGCATTATAGATATAGACCAGACAGGCTTTATTGTAAATATAAATACTTTTGATAATATAAGGAGAACTTTAACGTTAATTGATTTTGCAAATAGGAAAAAGAAAGATTTAACACTTATTAGTCTCGATATAAGTTCAGCATTTGATTCAGTACGTTGGGACTACTTTTTTATCTTACTGAAGTGCACAAACATCTCAGATGCATTTGTAAATCTAATTGAACATCTATATAAAGGAGCATTGGCTTACATTAAGATAGGAACATATGTCTCACAAAAAATACCCATTTTAAAAGGTACAAAACAAGGGTGTCCACTGTCTCCACTATTATTTACTTTAATAATGGAGCCTTGGGCTAATTTGATCAGAAACAGTACTGATATAGAAGGATTTGATATAGATGAAAATACAATATCTAAAATTCAACTTTTTGCAGATGATGTTCTAATTACATCAGCTGGATCTAACTCTTCTATGCAGTCCTTATTTGATAAAATGATGGATTTTAAAAATATCTCTGGTTTAATATTCAATGAAGAAAAAACTAAAATATTACCAATATACACATGAAAAAATGTCCTCATTGATGATTTTAACAAATAT
The DNA here is from genome assembly GCF_019279795.1 of Protopterus annectens. Classification (NCBI taxonomy): domain Eukaryota; kingdom Metazoa; phylum Chordata; order Ceratodontiformes; family Protopteridae; genus Protopterus; species Protopterus annectens. The sequence continues at coordinate 4,146,766 of NC_056727.1, read as the reverse complement.
ATACCCAACTCAGGTCAGATAACTTACTTAGGTATAATATTAACTAAAGATATCAAATCTATTATACATAATAATTATAGTACCTGTCTTCTTAATATACAAAATCTTTTCAATAGCTGGAACAATATGTTTTTTACCATGGAAGAGAGACTCACAGTTATTAAAATGATAGTATTCCCTAAGATATTATACTTAATACAATCAATAATACTCCCACCTACAAAAATAATTATTAAGAAATTGAATTCGGGTTCAGGCACCTAGGCGGTGCGACAACCCACTGTGAGACAACTGGAGGTGGACAGATGGCAGTATGGAAGTTTAGCTGCAGTGACAAATGCCTGCAGACAATTCCCTGTGAAAAGAAAGAACCCCTGCACCCCTAACCACAGGTGTGAGACAAAAACCCCGTATGTGATCTACACACTACACCCCCTAGAAAACACCGTGTGCAACTAACACTGTAACATGTGCCTAGAATAGGATGCCAAGTGGGCATCAAAGTGGTACACTGAAACCTGTGTGCTGTGGGCAAAGCCTTTATTAATGCAAAATGTAAAGTAATGTGGGAAGTGCTTGGTGCATACTAAACCATGATATAATCATAACTTATAGAAATGTAGCACAGCACGGAGGAAATCCTGCACGTCACTATAGTCACACTTATGTTGCAAGATGTGTTTTAGATGACGCTCCCATACAACAATTGCCTTCCTTCGTGGTGTCACAGGCATCCCCCGCAACAGAGATTCTTGACGGGTATCTGTTAAGTTCTGCTCCTGTTGGATGTGGATGTCAAGGATGATTTGCTTATAGTCAGATGTGACCAATAAGGGGGTGACCACTGGTGTGGAGCATCTGTCTCCCATGTTGGTAATGACCAGGTCTGGGATATTGGAGCCCCTGGTGGGACAATGGACTAGTTGATCCAGGGCATTGGAATTTATAAATTCCAAGAACCGTTGGGAAAAGGAGTTGGTACCTGAGTTGTTGTAAGGGAGCGTCATCTAAAACACATCTTGCAACATAAGTGTGACTATAGTGACGTGCAGGATTTCCTCCGTGCTGTGGCACATTTCTATAAGTTATGATTATATCATGGTTTAGTATGCACCAAGCACTTCCCACATTACTTTACATTTTGCATTAATAAAGGCTTTGCCCACAGCACACAGGTTTCAGTGTACCACTTTGATGCCCACTTGGCATCCTATTCTAGGCACATGTTACAGTGTTAGTTGCACACGGTGTTTTCTAGGGGGTGTAGTGTGTAGATCACATACGGGGTTGTTGTCTCACACCTGTGGTTAGGGTGCAGGGGGTTCTTTTCTTTTCACAGGGAATTGTCTGCAGGCATTTGTCACTGCAGCTAAACTTCCATACTGCCATCTGTCCACCTCCAGTTGTCTCACAGTGGGTTGTCGCACCGCCTAGGTGCCTGAACCCATTGAATTCACTAATGTTAAATTTCTTATGGGCACCTAATAGACCTAGGATTGCATTAAAGAAACATACTAATAGCTGGTCTCAAGGGGGCATTTCATTTCCAGACTTTAATTTATATACTATCTCTTCTATTATAAAAGTTATTACTTTGTTAATAAATCAGTCATATGTTGCAAGATGGAAAGATTACTGGGAACTAATTAGCATTCACTTCATGAAAATCTCTTTAATACATAAAAATATTATTGTAAATAACCCCATGTTATGGTTACTAAAAGAATTTTGTACTTCATCCATTACACCAAAATATGTAGTTAGTTACCCATTAAACATTATTATCAGTTATCGTAATTTTATATTCATGCATCCTAAGTATAAGGAATGGAATTTTATTCTATTCCCTATAATGTATACACAAGGTATGCTTTTATCAACCACCTCTGAAAGAACTCTTTTAGTCACAGAGAATGATCTAAAGTATTGGTATCAGTTGCTGTCTGATAATAAAGTAAAAATTTAGACTTCTTAAAGCAAGAATTTGATTTGAGAGAAACATGTTGGTTAGAAATTCAGACTTTTAGACAACATCTTATTAATAAAATTGATTTAATGTCTTTAACAGTTAAAGAATCTGTTCCAATACTGATTGATTACTTGATATTAAATTTACAACATAGAGTTTCTGATAAAGGTAAGCTCTCATACATACATAAAATTATCAGAGAAGAAACTCATTACAGTTCAGCTACCTATTGGAATTATTTCATTTCCATTAATGGTGAATCACCAAAACAACAAGATAAACAATATATATTGGAATCTGCTTATAAAACTACTTCTTCCATTAATTGGAGACTTTTTACTTGGAAATTTTTACATAGATCCTTCTATACATCTTTAATGATGAATAAAATAAATAATAAAGACAACTTATGTAAAAGATGTAATGTAGAAATAAATGCTGATTGGGCACATATGTTTTATGACTGTATAAAATTGGAGGAATATTGGAAGTTAATCAATGATTTTTTGCAGGCCCTTTTCACAGATAATTTCATTGTTTCTAAATCACTTATATTATTTAACACACCTGTTCCTAAAAGTGTTAAAAAGTTAAACTTCCCTTATTATGGTCTATTCTAGCAGTGGCTAGAAAAATAATAACCAGAAATTGGATTTCAGATACCCTCCTTCATTTAATGAATTTAAAAATGTTATGACTGAAGTGTGTCATATGGAATTGATGACAATAAAATCAAGAACTACTAGAAAAACATCTTATTATATTATATGGGATACTTTACAAAACCTGTTAAAAAAATCTTAGTCTCAATAGCATGACATTATAGTTTAATCAATTGATTTGATTTGTAGTGGATGTCTTTGTAAATACTTTGGTTATTTTATTGAATGTTATAACTATTTCTATTTTAATTGCTTGTATAAAATTGTTATGATATTTATTTTGTATGTTAAAAACAATAAACTTGTTTTAAAAAAAAAAAAAGAAACTCCAATAGAGGGCCCGCACCATAAACAATTGAATATATGAAAAGTTAGTTTATTGTTTTGTTCAATAAAGTACGCCTACAAAAGAACCATAGACTAACGCAAATAACTTTGTACGTTTTCGACAAACCTCTTCCTCAGAATCAAAACATCAGTAACAATTAAGTAGTCATTTATATACTTTATCCAATTAATAATATAATTGTCTAACCAATGGAATGAAACTGATTAATCACATTCATTATAATCATGAGAGAAGTCAGGCACACTAGTATTAGTGTTTTAAATGCTTTCACTTTGTACATAAAAACAAGTTTATAACAAGTGTTTGAAAACGTGTATAACCTTCACTTGAGAATAATTCTTTGATAAAAGTTTTTTATATATATAATATAATTAATAACATAAAATACTTTGTAATAGTTGATCGGAAAAACTTGATTTCCTAAATGTTGTGTATTCCAACACTACCATCTTGTGACTTTCATGAAAAGTACACTTAACTTGTCAAAGTTTAGCTGATCTCAGTTAAAGTACTGGTTTAATAGATAAAAAATCATTTAGGCCCGGAGGCTTGTTGGATTCTAAAACAATCTGCCAAAATAACTCCTTGTATTCTAGTTTATCCTCCCACATACCTCCCCTTATATTCCTGGGGACAGATTCCAAAACAAAGAAAGAAAATGTTGCATTAGGACAAGTTGTTTGATGTCTGAATAATGCATTTTTACTATTCTGTTTTCTTACTTTGTACAGGTGTTCGTAAATTCGACACCTCAATTTTCTTTCTGTCTTCCCCACATAAAAGGAGGTACATTGGTTGCATGTAGCAAGGTAAACTAGAGGAAGATTAATAAATTGAAAAGGGATATTTATGAGTACCAGAAAAACAGTAGTTACCCAAAACCACCTTTCAAGAAATGGGAATACAAAGGAAGAGCAGATTTTAAACAAGATGTTGGTGTTAACAGACAGGTTCCATACAATGAACTAGAATATGGGGCTGATTATGATACAGAGTTTCCACCCCTTACCAGGGAAGAACATTTTGTAAATGGGAACAACCAGAGACATCAAAATTTTCAGAGGAGGGGGGGAGAAGGGGGAGAGGGAGGTATTAACACAATTACACCCAACCAATATTAATGCTGATTATGTTAACAATGACTTTGACAGCAAAATATTACAGATTGACACCACCTATACATACAAAAATTTCTCTATTTATAATTTTAGTGGAATTTCTATTACAAAAGAGCATTTTGAATTGTTTAGTAAAGGATTTAAATTTATTCCCTACACTAAAGGAGATTTAGTCCAAACTATTATTGACATGAAGTTATTTTTAAGGAAAGTAAATTTGAAAACTATACTACCATCCACGGAGAACCATGGTTCAAATCTTCAGCACCCAAATCTGATTCGCCAGAGTATTTACAACCCCCCTTTCCATCCGCAAATCAGGAATCTTGATATGGTACTTGAAAAAGAGATTAGGAAGGTATTTAACCAAACATTGGTGGAAAACAATCTTTCTAAACAAGAATTTCAGATTCTGAATGCATTGAAGCAGAACACTGGTATTAGAATTATGAAACCAGATAAGGGAGGGGGGTAGTTATTATGGAAAACATTATTTATGAAGGAAAAATGAACTGCATTCTTAGGGATGAAACTAGATATAAATGTGTATCACTCAACAAAGTATATTTAGCTTATCACAAAATTGATATCTTATTGAATGACATGACTGTCGAAGGTACAATTGATAACAACTTGTACAAATTTTTATATGTACCCAAACCAAAAATTCCTACAATTTGCGGGATACCGAAAATTCATAAGAATGTGTATGACCCCCCTTTAAGACCGATTGTTTCGGCGGATGGATCAAAAACGCTTCCTATGGCGAAATTTGTAGATTTAAAGGCAAGCACATATGCAATGAAAATATTCACATATTGAAAGATTCATGGTATTTATTGAGATGTATCAAACCAGATCTCATGTCAGAAAATCTTATTTTTGTCACGATCAATGTAATAGATCTTTTTACCTGTATACCTCACGAGGAAGGGTTAATTATGTTTGAAGATATGATATTTGCTGATAACAAGCTTACACACTCTGAGAAGGTAGCCATTGTTGCACTAGCTGATACAGTACTCAAATATAATTTTTTACTTTTCAATGGAGAATATTATCAAGAAATACAGGGAGTATCAATGGGTGCAGCATGTGCACCCATATATGCCAACACAGTATTAGCTAGATGGGAAACTTTACATGTGCTGAACTCAGAATTTAATCAGTATTGGTCATTATATTGTTGTTATTTGGACGACATAGTTATTTTCTGGACAGGGGGTTATGACAAATTTCTTGAATTTTTCGATTACCTTCATAGCACGACAAGTTTTTTGAAATTTACCTATACCACCTCTACAGATAGGTTACAATACTTGGATATCGAAATTTATAAAAACAAGAACAATAATGACTTTGAAACAAAAGTATACAGGAAAAGCACATTTTGCAATTCCTTTCTCCACTACACGAGTGCACACCCCTCACACTGCAAAAAGAATATAGTGAAAGGGCAGTTTGTGAGGGGATCTCGTATGACAAGCAAAGCTGAAGATTTTCAGATAGAATGCAATTTATTAGAGGAGATGTTTTGTGCAAGAGGTTATCCAATGGGGTTTGTAAGAAATATTAGAAGGCGTAGAAAAACAGAATATCAAAATTCAAACCTATAAAAGGTATTTTGTTAGATAAGATATGCAGTACTAAAAATACTAACAATAATAAAACATATGGTTCTGACAAACAATACGAGTCTGCTTTAATTCTACAGTATAATACTTTTAATTTTAAGGTGAAAATGTTATTCCAGAAGGAATGGGATAAATTTTCATCTTTTTCTGACATTGAAAATATTAATAACTTTGCTCCTAAAATAGTGTATAAGAACGCATGGAGCATAAAAAAGATTCTGGAGAATAACAAAGTAGGGAATATTGATACACACAATAATATAACAATAGTAGGGGAAAGTAAGAATGGAACATATAAATGCGGACGTTGTAAGCAATGTGAACATATTATTAACAAAGGAAATCTACACGTTAACAGTAGGGATATAACAATAAACAGCAAGGGATATTACAACTGTGAAACAAAAGGGGTGATATACATAGCTACATGTGAGAAATGCAGTTCATTTTATATAGGCAAAACAGAAAGGGTGCTGAAGAGAAGAATCTATGAGCACACATATGAAATATCCAAATCTAAGGAGACTAATGCGTTGTATAAACATACTAAACTATGTGATGGCTCAAGATTTTTATTTTTTGTAATAGAACAAGTTAAAGGGGAAATGAGGGGTGGTTTATGGGAGGAATGGCTGGAATATAAGGAGGTTTGGTGGCAAATTATGTTGGAAGCCACCAAAGCACCAGGACTGAATGAACATATATCATTGTCCCCTGCTCTAAAATTGAGAGCAGCCAAAATATAATTTAAATATGTTCACTATTGTCATTTGGACAATAGATGGCATATAAAGTTTTAACAATGTGAATGAAAAGTAAAATGAACACATTATGAAATAGAATGAAACACACATTTATTTTAAATATTTATTCAATTCTTTATTTATGTATGATAGTGTATTGTAAGTGAATACTTTACATCTTGATGATTTTATTAAAGTTTTAATAGGTTTTAAAACAAGATTTTAGAACAGGTCACGCACAGTTTGTTTATTTACTTTTCAATATTCATGAGCTACACAAGTTTCATTGGTAGAACCAGGATGCAAATTTTTGTATTGGTTGAATTTAAATAGATTACAATATATAAGTGCCAATTAAGTATAATTAATTTTATCTGATGAAGTCCTATTTGTTTTGTGGACGAAAACGCATGGTTATAGAAGAGCGTTCATGTGCTGTATATTTCTTGTGGAATTTAATGTGCTGCTATTATCTGTGGAATTATATTAAAACCTTCGTACATTTTCTGGATTGTGCTCCTTTCCATCCTTTGGATTTTTGTGGTTATTAAGTCGCTGTTTGTTTTTTTTTGGGTGACGTTTGAGGTTTTTCTTGGTTTCGGCACCTTCATGATGGAAGGCAGTCCACCAGCTACGAACAAGGAAGAAGCAGGGCAATCGCGTAAGCTGATTGGTCAGCTTACGGAACTTATTGATTTGCTTACCCCGTTGTGCCATTCTTTGATTGGCAGAAGGCAGGAAGACACGGAAGCTAACATTGGAAGAACCGAAGGGTTTACGGCTTCCAAAAACAAAAGGAAAAGAAATAACTGCGAGTCTAGTCCCATACAAGGGGACAACGTGGAACCGAAAGGTAGCAGTTTTGACCCTGCCATCACGCCTTTGATTTTTTTGCCTTCAAGGGAGCACAACCAAAGAAGATTTATTAGCAGAGCAACAGACTATCAAGAACATAATGTAAATACCCTAGATAAGGGATCCGAAGGTACTGTCTTGACTTCTCCTTATCAAAAGGACTTAAAAGACTGGTTAATAATTCCTTTTAATTTTAATATTGAATCTAATACTAGCAGCGCTCCAATTGATGGAGAGTCTTATGCTACAAAAATTGAAAAGCTTTCGAAACTTATGTACAAATTTAAAACGCTTGCTGTAGAGAATAGTTATTTAACAGAATGTATTAGAAAGAAGGTGGTCCCGAAAGGGCTAAGGGTATGGAAATACCCAAATAATGTACAGCCTGGTTCTGATTACCATAACGAACTTATGGGTGTTTTTAACAATTGTGGATTAGAAATTTTACGGCTTATTATTAAGGAAAACAACAGAGTCCAGGAGAATTTACAACATGAAATAGATGTTCTGGACAGTTGTATTAAAAAGGATTTGTTATTTAAGGTTACACAAGAAAGGGACAAATATTTTGACATTAGGTATGATATAGATTCTAAATGCAAATTATTAGAGCAGAGGAAGATTAATAAATTGAAAAGGGATATTTATGAGTACCAGCAAAACAGTAGTTACCCAAAACCACCTTTCAAGAAATGGGAATACAAAGGAAGAGCTGATTTTAAACAAGATGTTGGTGTTAACAGACAGGTTCCATACAATGAACTAGAATATGGGGCTGATTATGATATGGAGTTTCCACCCTTACCAGGGAAGAACATTTTGTAAATGGGAACAACCAGAGACATCAAAATTTTCAGAGGAGGGGGGGAAGGGGGAGAGGGAGGTATTAACACAATTACACCCGACCCCTGTTACAGCTGATTATGTTAACAATGACTTTGACAGCAAAATATTACAGATTGACACCACCTATACATACAAAAATTTCTCTATTTATAATTTTAGTGGAATTTCTATTACAAAAGAGCATTTTGAATTGTTTAGTAAAGGATTTAAATTTATTCCCTACACTAAAGGAGATTTAGTCCAAACTATTATTGACATGAAGTTATTTTTAAGGAAAGTAAATTTGAAAACTATACTACCATCCACGGAGAACCATGGTTCAAATCTTCAGCACCCAAATCTGATTCGCCAGAGTATTTACAACCCCCCTTTCCATCCGCAAATCAGGAATCTTGATATGGTACTTGAAAAGAGATTAGGAAGGTATTTAACCAAACATTGGTGGAAAACAATCTTTCTAAACAAGAATTTCAGATTCTGAATGCATTGAAGCAGAACACTGGTATTAGAATTATGAAACCAGATAAGGGAGGGGGGTAGTTATTATGGAAAACATTATTTATGAAGGAAAAATGAACTGCATTCTTAGGGATGAAACTAGATATAAATGTGTATCACTCAACAAAGTATATTTAGCTTATCACAAAATTGATATCTTATTGAATGACATGACTGTCGAAGGTACAATTGATAACAACTTGTACAAATTTTTATATGTACCCAAACCAAAAATTCCTACAATTTGCGGGATACCGAAAATTCATAAGAATGTGTATGACCCCCCTTTAAGACCGATTGTTTCGGCGGATGGATCAAAAACGCTTCCTATGGCGAAATTTGTAGATTTAAAGACGAAGCACATATGCAATGAAAATATTCACATATTGAAAGATTCATGGTATTTATTGAGATGTATCAAACCAGATCTCATGTCAGAAAATCTTATTTTTGTCACGATCAATGTAATAGATCTTTTTACCTGTATACCTCACGAGGAAGGGTTAATTATGTTTGAAGATATGATATTTGCTGATAACAAGCTTACACACTCTGAGAAGGTAGCCATTGTTGCACTAGCTGATACAGTACTCAAATATAATTTTTTACTTTTCAATGGAGAATATTATCAAGAAATACAGGGAGTATCAATGGGTGCAGCATGTGCACCCATATATGCCAACACAGTATTAGCTAGATGGGAAACTTTACATGTGCTGAACTCAGAATTTAATCAGTATTGGTCATTATATTGTTGTTATTTGGACGACATAGTTATTTTCTGGACAGGGGGTTATGACAAATTTCTTGAATTTTTCGATTACCTTCATAGCACGACAAGTTTTTTGAAATTTACCTATACCACCTCTACAGATAGGTTACAATACTTGGATATCGAAATTTATAAAAACAAGAACAATAATGACTTTGAAACAAAAGTATACAGGAAAAGCACATTTTGCAATTCCTTTCTCCACTACACGAGTGCACACCCCTCACACTGCAAAAAGAATATAGTGAAAGGGCAGTTTGTGAGGGGATCTCGTATGACAAGCAAAGCTGAAGATTTTCAAATAGAATGCAATTTATTAGAGGAGATGTTTTGTGCAAGAGGTTATCCAATGGGGTTTGTAAGAAATATTAGAGAAGACGTAGAGAAAAACAGAATATCAAAATTCAAACCTATAAAAGGTATTTTGTTAGATAAGATATGCAGTACTAAAAATACTAACAATAATAAAACATATGGTTCTGACAAACAATACGAGTCTGCTTTAATTCTACAGTATAATACTTTTAATTTTAAGGTGAAAATGTTATTCCAGAAGGAATGGGATAAATTTTCATCTTTTTCTGACATTGAAAATATTAATAACTTTGCTCCTAAAATAGTGTATAAGAACGCATGGAGCATAAAAAAGATTCTGGAGAATAACAAAGTAGGGAATATTGATACACACAATAATATAACAATAGTAGGGAAAGTAAGAATGGAACATATAAATGCGGACGTTGTAAGCAATGTGAACATATTATTAACAAAGGAAATCTACACGTTAACAGTAGGGATATAACAATAAACAGCAAGGGATATTACAACTGTGAAACAAAAGGGGTGATATACATAGCTACATGTGAGAAATGCAGTTCATTTTATATAGGCAAAACAGAAAGGGTGCTGAAGAGAAGAATCTATGAGCACACATATGAAATATCCAAATCTAAGGAGACTAATGCGTTGTATAAACATACTAAACTATGTGATGGCTCAAGATTTTTATTTTTTGTAATAGAACAAGTTAAAGGGGAAATGAGGGGTGGTTTATGGGAGGAATGGCTGGAATATAAGGAGGTTTGGTGGCAAATTATGTTGGAAGCCACCAAAGCACCAGGACTGAATGAACATATATCATTGTCCCCTGCTCTAAAATTGAGAGCAGCCAAAATATAATTTAAATATGTTCACTATTGTCATTTGGACAATAGATGGCGCCATAAAGTTTTAACAATGTGAATGAAAAGTAAAATGAACACATTATGAAATAGAATGAAACACACATTTATTTTAAATATTTATTCAATTCTTTATTTATGTATGATAGTGTATTGTAAGTGAATACTTTACATCTTGATGATTTTATTAAAGTTTTAATAGGTTTTAAAACAAGATTTTAGAACAGGTCACGCACAGTTTGTTTATTTACTTTTCAATATTCATGAGCTACACAAGTTTCATTGGTAGAACCAGGATGCAAATTTTTGTATTGGTTGAATTTAAATAGATTACAATATATAAGTGCCAATTAAGTATAATTAATTTTATCTGATGAAGTCCTATTTGTTTTGTGGATGACATGGTTATAGAAGAGCGTTCATGTGCTGTATATTTCTTGTGGAATTTAATGTGCTGCTATTATCTGTGGAATTATATTAAAACCTTCGTACATTTTCTGGATTGTGCTCCTTTCCATCCTTTGGATTTTTGTGGTTATTAAGTCGCTGTTCGTATTTTTTGGGTGCCGTTTGAGGTTTTTCTTGGTTTCGGCACCTTTGTGATGGAAGGCAGTCCACCAGCTACGAACAAGGAAGAAGCAGGGCAATCGCGTAAGCTGATTGGTCAGCTTACGGAACTTATTGATTTGCTTACCCCGTTGTGCCATTCTTTGATTGGCAGAAGGCAGGAAGACACGGAAGCTAACATTGGAAGAACCGAAGGGTTTACGGCTTCCAAAAACAAAAGGAAAAGAAATAACTGCGAGTCTAGTCCCATACAAGGGGACAACGTGGAACCGAAAGGTAGCAGTTTTGACCCTGCCATCACGCCTTTGATTTTTTTGCCTTCAAGGGAGCACAACCAAAGAAGATTTATTAGCAGAGCAACAGACTATCAAGAACATAATGTAAATACCCTAGATAAGGGATCCGAAGGTACTGTCTTGACTTCTACTTATCAAAAGGACTTAAAAGACTGGTTAATAATTCCTTTTAATTTTAATATTGAATCTAATACTAGCAGCGCTCCAATTGATGGAGAGTCTTATGCTACAAAAATTGAAAAGCTTTCGAAACTTATGTACAAATTTAAAACGCTTGCTGTAGAGAATAGTTATTTAACAGAATGTATTAGAAAGAAGGTGGTCCCGAAAGGGCTAAGGGTATGGAAATACCCAAATAATGTACAGCCTGGTTCTGATTACCATAACGAACTTATGGGTGTTTTTAACAATTGTGGATTAGAAATTTTACGGCTTATTATTAAGGAAAACAACAGAGTCCAGGAGAATTTACAACATGAAATAGATGTTCTGGACAGTTGTATTAAAAAGGATTTGTTATTTAAGGTTACACAAGAAAGGGACAAATATTTTGACATTAGGTATGATATAGATTCTAAATGCAAATTATTAGAGCAGAGGAAGATTAATAAATTGAAAAGGGATATTTATGAGTACCAGCAAAACAGTAGTTACCCAAAACCACCTTTCAAGAAATGGGAATACAAAGGAAGAGCTGATTTTAAACAAGATGTTGGTGTTAACAGACAGGTTCCATACAATGAACTAGAATATGGGGCTGATTATGATATGGAGTTTCCACCCTTACCAGGGAAGAACATTTTGTAAATGGGAACAACCAGAGACATCAAAATTTTCAGAGGAGGGGGGGAAGGGGGAGAGGGAGGTATTAACACAATTACACCCGACCCCTGTTACAGCTGATTATGTTAACAATGACTTTGACAGCGAAATATTACAGATTGACACCACCTATACATACAAAAATTTCTCTATTTATAATTTTAGTGGAATTTCTATTACAAAAGAGCATTTTGAATTGTTTAGTAAAGGATCTAAATTTATTCCCTACACTAAAGGAGATTTAGTCCAAACTATTATTGACATGAAGTTATTTTTAAGGAAAGTAAATTTGAAAACTATATTACCATCCACGGAGAACCATGGTTCAAATCTTCAGCACCCAAATCTGATTTGCCAGAGTATTTTCAACCCCCCTTTCCATCTGCAAATCAGGAATTTTTATATGGTACTTGAAAAAAAGATTAGGAAGGTATTTGACCAAAAATTGATGGAAAACAATCTTTCTAAACAAGAATTTCAGATTCTGAATGCATTGAAGCAGAACACTGGTATTACAATTATGAAACCAGATAAGGGAGGGGGGTAGTTATTATGGAAAACATTATTTATGAAGGAAAAATAAACTGCATTCTTAGGGATGAAACTAGATATAAATGTGCATCACTCAACGAAGTATATTTAGCTTATCACAAAATTGATATCTTATTGAATGACATGACTGTCGAAGGTACAATTGATAACAACTTGTACAAATTTTTATATGTACCCAAACCAAAAATTCCTACAATTTTTGGGATACCAAAAATTCATAAGAATGTGTATGACCCCCCTTTAAGACCGATTATTTCGGAGGATGGATCAAAAACGCTTCCTATGGCGAAATTTGTAGATTTAAAGACAAAGCACATATGCAATGAAAATATTCACATATTGAAAGATTCATGGGATTTATTGAGATGTATCAAACCAGATCTCATGCCAGAAAATCTTATTTTTGTCACGATCGATGTAATAGATCTTTTTACCTGTATACCTCATGAGGAAGGGTTAATTATGTTTGAAGATATGATATTTGCTGATAACAAGCTTACACACTCTGAGAAGGTAGCCATTGTTGCACTAGCTGATACAGTACTCAAATATAATTTTTTACTTTTCAATGGAGAATATTATCAACAAATACAGGGAGTATCAATGGGTGCAGCATGTGCACCCATATATGCCAACACAGTATTAGCTAGATGGGAAACTTTACATGTGCTGAACTCAGAATTTAATCAGTATTGGTCATTATATTGTCTTTATTAGGATGACATAGTTATTTTCTGGACAGGGGGTTATGACAAATTTCTTGAATTATTCGATTACCTTCATAGCACGACAAATTTTTTGAAATTTACCTATACCACCTCTACAGATAGATTACAATACTTGGATATCAAAATTTATAAAAACAAGAACAATAATGACTTTGAAACAAAAGTATACAGGAAAAGCACATTTTGCAATTCCTTTCTCCACTACACGAGTGCACACCCCTCACACTGCAAAAAGAATATAGTGAAAGGGCAGTTTGTGAGGGGATCTCGTATGACAAGCAAAGCTGAAGATTTTCAAATAGAATGCAATTTATTAGAGGAGATGTTTTGTGCAAGAGGTTATCCAATGGGGTTTGTAAGAAATATTAGAGAAGACGTAGAGAAAAACAGAATATCAAAATTCAAACCTATAAAAGGTATTTTGTTAGATAAGATATGCAGTACTAAAAATACTAACAATAATAAAACATATGGTTCTGACAAACAATACGAGTCTGCTTTAATTCTACAGTATAATACTTTTAATTTTAAGGTGAAAATGTTATTCCAGAAGGAATGGGATAAATTTTCATCTTTTTCTGACATTGAAAATATTAATAACTTTGCTCCTAAAATAGTGTATAAGAACGCATGGAGCATAAAAAAGATTCTGGAGAATAACAAAGTAGGGAATATTGATACGCACAATAATATAACAATAGTAGGGGAAAGTAAGAATGGAACGTATAAATGCGGACGTTGTAAGCAATATGAACATATTATTAACAAAGGAAATCTACACGTTAACCGTAGGGATATAACAATAAACAGCAAGGGATATTACAACTGTGAAACAAAAGGGGTGATATACATAGCTACATGTGAGAAATGCAGTTCATTTTATATAGGCAAAACAGAAAGGGTGCTGAAGAGAAGAATCTATGAGCACACATATGAAATATCCAAATCTAAGGAGAATAATGCGTTGTATAAACATACTAAACTATGTGATGGCTCAAGATTCTTATTTTTTGTAATAGAAGAAGTTAAAAGGGAAATGAGGGGTGGTTTATGGGAGGAATGGCTGGAATATAAGGAGGTTTGGTGGCAAATTATGTTGGAAGCCACCAAAGCACCAGGATTGAATGAACATATATCATTGTCCCCTGCTCTAAAATTGAGAGCAGCCAAAATATAATTTAAATATGTTCACTATTGTCACTTGGACAATAGATGGCGCCATAACGTTTTAACAATGTGAATGAAAAGTAAAATGAACACATTATGAAATAGAATGAAACACACATTTATTTTAAATATTTATTCAATTCTTTATTTATGTATGATAGTGTATTGTAAGTGAATACTTTACATCGTGATGATTTTATTAAAGTTTTAATAGGTTTTAAAACAAGATTTTAGAACAGGTCACGCACAGTTTGTTTATTTACTTTTCAATATTCATGAGCTACACAAGTTTCATTGGTAGAACCAGGATGCAAATTTTTGTATTGGTTGAATTTAAATAGATTACAATATATAAGTGCCAATTAAGTATAATTAATTTTATCTGATGAAGTCCTATTTGTTTTGTGGACGAAAACGCATGGTTATAGAAGAGCGTTCATGTGCTGTATATTTCTTGTGGAATTTAATGTGCTGCTATTATCTGTGGAATTATATTAAAACCTTCGTACATTTGCTGGATTGTGCTCCTTTCCATCCTTTGGATTTTTGTGGTTATTATGTAGCAAGGTAAACTACTCCACAACTGTTACAATTAAACGTGCCTCTACTCGTGAGTAGTCTATTTCTTGCCACCAAATGGACTGAGTTTTTGTTACCTATATGAGAACACTGGGAACAAAAACCACATTTGTATGTCCCAAACCCACGCAAATCTGTACATTTAGGAAGGGAAGGACCAAGTTCAAACATTTGTTTAAAGTTAAAATCCCTACGATAAATAAACTTTAAAGGGGGTTGACTTTTCAGTGGTAAATCAGTAATTTGGACAAACCTTCCCCATTCTCTTGAGATAAGTTTCTTGATAGGTCCTGAGTCACCAGAATAGTCTAAGATGTATGCTCTGTCCCAACTAGTGGAAGTGTTGTTGTTTAAAAAATCAATCGGTGTAGGTGGGTCTTGTCCCAAGATCGGAGCAAATCTGTCCTTTCTCCCTTGAACCACCACTTCTAGGACCTCATCTAGTAAATGCTTTGGGTATGCTCTTTCCTTAAACATGCTAAGCACCTTGTCACATTCTATTAAAAATTCTTGATCGTCTGAGATCATTCTACTCACTCTTACCAGTTGCCCCTTCACTAAATTCTTCTTCTGAAAAAAAGGATGGGCACTTTTAAAATGAAGGTAAGAATTAGAAAATTTGTTTTTACGGTGTATATTGTATATATATCTGTACTGTTGTATTATAACCTTTTTTTTCCCTCAATGTCATTGCATTTCTTTCCATGTTTGTATTGCTGCATTATAAAAGCTTTACTGCTCATTGATATTGCCTTCATGTGCATGTTTGAATGTCAACATCTTTTCTGTTGAGTTCTGGGGAAGGGGTAAATGTATGGTTTCATTACATGCATATCTCTCTCTGACTTACTGCTAACTGGTGCACTGTTGAAATAATTTGTTTGTTGTTGTGCTATTGCCCTTTAAAACTAAAGTGTCAGTTAGAATAAAATCTGTTATCACTTGTCACCTTGGGGTGTTGGGCCTAAAGAAGGGATGTCACCAGAGTCAGGTAGGAAGGAACCCATATCTACTTCAGCTACACCTGTGGGTGCGCTACATATGTTTGCAGGATGCAGACACTCATGGGTGTTGAGATCTTGGGGTGAAACATTTTGCAGCTGGCATTTAAAAACTTGAAAAGCAACATATAATTATGCTTTCTCATCCTATTGCAATTTCTATATCCTTAACCATGTGTAGATATTTACACTATAATATTTACTCTTAATGTAATTTCAGGCTGGAGTCATGAACACCTACATTGTGTACATGATCTGTATTCAAGAAAATTCCTACCACATTTTTTGTGCTGTCTATTCACTCAGAAAGATTACACTAAATGTAAATGTGGTCTACACATTGTGGCAACATTCATGAATCCCCCTCAATATTTAAAGTTGCAAGAAAATCAGTAGGAAAACTAAAATTAGGAGCAAGAAGGTGTGAGGTATGCTCGTGTCATCTCTTCACTCATAACGATGTACACCATGCATCTGGCATTTCAGCTTTTTTCTACTTAAAAGTGCATATAACAAGTTTTCTACTGTTAATATATACTTTTTGAGTAAGTGCTCCCAAGCAGGGTCTGAATGAAGCCCTGAGGGATCAGTGCATAACCCAAAAGTCTTACATAAAATAAGAATAAAATACAATACACAGTACCAGTTTTTCTCTCTTTCTCTTGGGTTGTACATTTCTGGAGTTAGTATATAGAAGCAGTGAGCAGTGTGGGGGTGCGGGCCAGATGTGGGAGATGCTGGAAGTCTTGACTTCTACAAAAAAGTTACTGCTTGTTTTCTTTATAGAGTTTGCTTGGTTTGCATGTTTGTCAGTTCCGTTTGCTTTGCAGGGAAGTCTGGCATTTGCTGTGTTGGTTTGTTGAAAAGATTAATGTGACTCATGAAGTTCCACAATGAGATAAGATAGAACCAGCTGTAAATATCAGTACTATTACCCCGTCTCTAATACTGCATCGAAAGTCATTTATTTATGCAGTTAAACTCTGTTACTAACTCTGTTCATGTGCATTTTACTATACTATTATTATTGGTATCCCTGCACTTTATATAGTAGTTTATTATTAAAACCTATGCTGACAGGCTCAAATCCCTATCACTCTACTTGGTATTACACAGATTGCTCAGAGGTGATCTGTGTCTCGCCTACAGGGCAATCTTGGACCCTGTCCTACTAGAGATGCTCCATATTCATAAGTCTAACTCCTCGCACGTTACCCACTTGAAAAGCCTGAATCTAATACGCAACATCAACAAAACCTGCTGGACAGACAGGTTTGTCTCCCAGAGGCTGCCCTGTCTCTGGAATATACTTCCCATATATGTCAAACAGAGTACCTCGCTGACCCTCTTCAAGCACAATCTTGATGAGTAGATGGGAAAACATAAATTTGTCCCAGGCATTCCATCTATGTCCCTCATTGACAGGGGTGACAGGTGCTGACTGAGGTTTCTTTTTGGGGATAAACTCTTGGCTAGACTTGTAAGAGCCCCAGGGCCATTAGCCTAGTAACCTCTCATGATCCTGTGATGGGTTTTATGTTTGTGATTGTTACCAGTCTACTTAAGTAATTAACTCATTAAAATTAAATTTTAAATTATTATTTGATTTGCTACAGTCATTTTTTTTTCTGAAACATGTCTTGGATCTTCCTGATTCTTTTAAGGTTCTAGAAAGTTGTTCCCTCGCATTACCTGCGTCACTGACAGCACTACTGCTTCAGCATCACCTTACTACTCCCTTCCCCCAAGCTGGATTTATTTTTTTCCCTAATTTATGAAACAATTTTTAAAAACATACTTTAATCTTTCAAGTTTCTTATTTATGCACCTTTATTAGAGTGCTGGCTGAATTTTATATTTGTACTCATTTGTTGTCTGGGAGGGTGAACTGAACAATCTTAGACCCTTCTCACATGTCAGACTAAACAGCAATTTTATACTTGTGACAGCTTTGAGTAAAAAGAGTGTTTCCCTATCAGACATACTTCAATCATAAGAAAGGGCTGATTAGCACAGGCTTCATTATGTTGTGCCTTACTGAACTGTAAAACTATCACTGTTAAAATTTTATACGGTGCTAGAGGGTCAGCATGATGTCATATTAATAGGCTGATCCAAGAAGGACCTATTTCAGTCACATACCAGGGTTATATAGCTGAACAAAGAGGCAAATCAATACCCAAAGCAGTTGATACAAAAAATGTCAACAATTGCTAAGCTTAACAAGTTACCTGTATAATGACAAACAGCAAAAATGCAAATTAAAGAATGGTTTAGAGTATAAATTTAAATATAGAACTGATGTATTAGAATACAAATTTGACATGAATCAGATGCTAACGATGTAATTTTTATATACAAAGTTAGAGTATAAGACAGACATGGGAGTGGAAGGGGGAGGGAAGGGCGTGGGCAAGGGGTAAGTGTATAATTGGTAAAAGGAGGGAAGTATATACAGGGAGGCATGGAAGTTATGAGGGAGGTGGTTGGGAAAGGTGTGTGCAGGAGGATCTTTCTTTTGGAAATATCTTCAGTTTGCTATGAAACTCATTGGTGATTTCACTGTTTCTAATATACTGCAGGACAGCACTGTATAGCTTAAGATTGAGTATTGAACAGCAATGCTGAAGGAGAGTTGGAATGTCTAAACAACAAGGGCATTACTGGACTGTGATATGAGGTAGTATGGAGGACACCTTGTGGTAAAGATTTGAAGTAAGTTGTGGAGATATGTTAAATATGAGAATTTTATAGGTAACAGTAACAGCCAGATGGCAAAACTGACAGATGCACTTTGATGCTCATGTTTAAGGAAGAATTTGATAGACTTTGTGAACATTTTAATTTTAAGCAGAGGCATAGGGAAATAAGGGAGGCCGTAGTCTAGTTGGGACTGAAGTATGTCTTTAGTGAGTACATTGTAGATTCTGAGGATGAGGAAACAAAAAAGATTGTATCAACAAAAGTGGGATCTGTTGATTTTATTTAGTTTTTTTTTAAATCATCCTTAATAAACATGACAATTTAAAAAAAAGTGACATAGGTGCATGTACAGTAACAGAAGAGAAGCAAACCATAATATTTGCATTGTTATGTTGATATAGCATACATATATTTTCTTTTTAACAATTTGCATTCGCTCCAATATTACACAAATTGATCAATTCCTGCCTTCCCTTAAAATTCACTCCGCTTCTTGAATATTATTAAGCATTTATTGTCCCGTCAGATTCCATTTATCTCTATGTAATTTGTTCTTCCTGTTTTCTAAAGAACCCATCCCTGATTCTTTCATCTCCTTTACAGTATTTAATACTCATACCTTTCAACCTGGAAACACTAATTAACATAACATTTGCATGCATAATCATGAAACCCCACCCACACCAATGGAATTGTGGGATACCAACATAAAGATTGAAGTGACTAAATAATACTAATTGGAATACATTTGAATTTCAGACTTCATATCCTTTAGAAAATACATAATAATGCAACAACTGTTATTCTAGCAACTATCTGAGTTTACAGGAGCAATATTTAAAATATGTTCCTATTTCTGAGCCTTTGTCCCATGATTATTTTTGGCTTGTCCAGATTTCTTGTTCTGAGAGATTGATAGGTATGACCAAGTAATAGACAGTGCCTCTAATACCTTATTTCAAGCAGCAATGGGAAAAGCCAAAATTAATCAGGGTCCAGGAGACATAATGTGCAAAATGCGAAACAGATTATTCTAGATGTCAGTTATTAACATGAAGGTTTGCAGTTGCACAATATGGAGTTTATTGTCGTATGCATTTCCATAAGGCATCCCAAAGTACAATATATTTAGCATGTTTTGAATTTAAACTTTAACATCAGTATGAAATAAAGTAATAACCATTCATTACAGGTATAGCTAGCAAATTCATTTACACAAAGCCAAAAAATAATGGTGGAATGAGTCAAAGACCCCAAATCAGGGCACAGCGAAAACTTAAACAGTAAAATTTAACAGTATATGTTTTACAGTGTAACAATATAATTGGTATGAATTTCATACAGATATAGAAATGTGTACAAAAGTATGAAAATGATATATCAGTGTGGTATAAATTGAAGCAGACAGTAAAATGACACAACCCCAAAAGGGTGGCCTAATGGTGAAGGTGTTTCCCTTACAAACACAAGGTGCAGGGTTTGAGTCTCACATAGATAGTACCCCAAAAAGGCAAACCCCCATTTCTCGGTCACCCACATCCCCCGGAATCTCTTTTAAAGTTTTTTTGTCTATTCCTTCTAGCATGTCGAGGGATCAGTTGCTAGTGTCCTCTCCTGCTCAGCTGGTGAACCTGGGAATATTGAGGCAATGTTACAATTGCCTCATGTACACAGACAACCCTCTCCTCCTCCCACAAAACACAAATACATGCGAGAGATGCAACTATACGGCCAAACTGGAGGCTGAGCTCTCTCAACATAGGACTGGCAAGACCAGACAGGAGGAGAAGGTTACTACACACACTATAGACCCAGTCTCACATAGTACCATCACAACCTCAAATCATACACATAAACACACAAAGACATACTCGGAGGCTCTGATCAAAAATCTACCAAAACAGCAGAGGCCATCAAAGCAGACACCCAAACAACCACCACCTCAGAACACAACACCTGCAACACATAGACCTCACAGTCAGAGTGTCAAACAGTCACAGCCCTTAAGGCCAAACACAATGCCAGACACACTAGTCATTGGTGACTCCATAGTCAGACACACTGACGTCCCACTCACCAGACTGAGTAAGGAGAGAGTTACAGTAAGCTGCCTGTCGGGCGCTAGAATCCGCCACATAATGCAAGCACTCAGGTCTCTCAACAGCAGGTACAAATATGACTCAGTCATTGTCCACGCTGGTGTAAACGACCTGAGACGTACCTCCTTGGACTACATGAAAAGAGACATTGAGGAGCTCTCTGATTATGTAGCCCAGGCAGGTATGTCCCTGACCTTGAGCAGTATCCTACCTTCACCAAGAATGATGCCAGAATACAGAGATAAGATGATCAGCTTTAACAATTGGCTTAAACTCTGGTGTCATTCAAAGGGGATCGAATGTGTGTCTACCTGGGAAGACATGGTGGACAAGCCACGGTGGTTGGCAAGGGAGGGCTTGCACCTGTCACCCTGGGATTCGGATATTGGCAAGGCTCTTGACACCCCATAGTGCCTTTTTAGGCAAGGCTCAAATTCTAAACCTACCACCCTAGAACACAAAAAAGGAAAAAAACTAAGGGTAATGCTGCTCAATGCCAGAAGTCTAAATCTCAAAATGCACGCACTCGAGGCACTTCTCAGTATGGAGAACATCGATGTCTGTGCTGTGACAGAAACCTGGTTCAAGGCTCCTGAGAGCACCCCAGCACTATCAGGTTTTACCTCATATCATGCGTTCCGACCCCAAAATCCGGACAATACCAAGAAAGGAGGTATCCATATTCATCAGGACACCCACACCTCAAGACTGGTGGCAATGCACGATGCATCGGAGACCATCCAGGTGCAATTAACCATAGGCAAGACTGCTCTGCAAATTGTAGCATGTTACAGGCCACCCTCACAAACTCAGGAACCTCACATGGCTTTCCTGAAAACACTGGAGGGGATAAATGTATCTCCAAACACCATCATACTAGGTGACTTCAATTACCCTAATATAGACTGGGAACACTACTCGAGCCCAAACACCCTAGCCCAAAAGTTCCTGGAATTCATAAACTCAAATGCCATGGAACAACTAGTCACCATCCCCACAAGAGGAGAAAACATACTTGATCTCATCATCACGAACATGGGAGCACAATGTTCAACACCGGATGTATACCCCTCACTGGTGAGATCAGATCACAAACTAATCTCGCTGGAGGTCCTCATCCCACCACCACCTGAAATAAAAAAGACCACAGTAAAGAACTTCTCGAAAGCTGACTTCACACTTCTAAAGACTAGTGTGGTCTCCTTTAAGGCCCCCGAGCCGGCGGAAAACAGTATTCAAGCCACTGAATCACTTACAAATGCCTTCTACCAGCACCTGCAGGACTGCATGGATAAGGCAATCCCAAGCAAAACAAAGACTCGTTGTACCAAAGGCAAGCGTCCAGTCTGGTGGACCCCAGCCATAAACAAACTCTACAACAAAAGGAGGAAGCTACTACAAGATAGAGCAAAATCCTTAAAAGGTAAGACACCTTTGATCACTATAAGTACAAAACTAAGAGCTCTCATAAAATCATCCAAAGCAAATTTTGAGAGAAAAATAGCTAAAAGGCTCAAAAGACAATCATAAGGCCTTCTTTAGCTATGTTAGAAACCTGGGAGGAAACTCCCAGATATGCTCAGAACTAGTTCAAAATGATATGAAGATTACTGATCCTACAGACATTGCCAACATACTGGCTGACAGGTTCAGTGCAAACTTCTCCCCTCCCCCCCAAAAGGAGAGATATCTATACCAAACGATTGCAGCCCTCCAAACATCTCTAACGCCCAAGTGAGAACTGCTCTCTCCAAAGCAAAAAACACAGCATCCATGGGACCTGATGGTGTCCCCGGCTGTGTGCTCCACGAACTCAACGAGGAATTAAACCCACAGCTAGGACAGCTGTTTAATCATAGTCTCACCTCTGGATACGTACCCAGGGAGTGGCGCACTGTGACTGTGGTCCCACTTCACAAAGGCGGTGCCTCCACAGACCCGGGAAATTACCGGCCCATTAGCTTGACAAGCCTTATCTGCAAAGCCATGGAGAGGATCATAATGGACCTCATAAATAAAGACATAGGGAATTTGCAGACTTTGGATCCAACCCAGTTTGGCTTTGTCAAAGGCAGATCATGCCTTTTAAACTTGGTTGACTTTTTCGAAACAGTCACCAAAGCCATTGATGAGGGAAAGGCAGTCCATACAGCCTACCTCGATCTGGCGAAGGCCTTGATACAATACCCACGTTTCTTTTTTATGCACCTTTATTAGAGTGCTGGCTGAATTTTATATTTGTACTCATTTGTTGTCTGGGAGGGTGAACTGAACAATCTTAGACCCTTCTCACATGTCAGACTAAACAGCAATTTTATACTTGTGACAGCTTTGAGTAAAAAGAGTGTTTCCCTACCAGACATACTTCAATCATAAGAAAGGGCTGATTAGCACAGCTTCATTATGTTGTGCCTTACTGAACTGTAAAACTATCACTGTTAAAATGTTATACGGTGCTAGAGGGTCAGCATGATGTCATATTAATAGGCTGATCCAAGAAGGACCTATTTCAGTCACATACCAGGGTTATAAAGCTGAACAAAGAGGCAAATCAATACGCAAAGCAGTTGATACAAAAAATGTCAACAATTGCTAAGCTTAACAAGTTACCTGTATAATGACAAACAGCAAAAATGCAAATTAAAGAATGGTTTAGAGTTCAAATTTAAATATAGAACTGATGTGTTAGAATACAAATTTGACATGAATCAGACGCTAACGATGTAATTTTTATATACAAAGTTAGAGTATAAGACAGACATGGGAGTGGAAGGGGGAGGGAAGGGCGTGGGCAAGGGGTAAGTGTATAATTGGTAAAAGGAGGGAAGTATATACAGGGAGGCATGGAAGTTATGAGGGAGGTGGTTGGGAAAGGTGTGTGCAGGAGGATCTTTCTTTTGGAAATATCTTCAGTTTGCTATGAAACTCATTGGTGATTTCACTGTTTCTAATATACTGCAGGACAGCACTGTATAGCTTAAGATTGAGTATTGAACAGCAATGCTGAAGGAGAGTTGGAATGTCTAAACAACAAGGGCATTACTGGACTGTGATATGAGGTAGTATGGAGGACACCTTGTGGTAAAGATTTGAAGTAAGTTGTGGAGATATGTTAAATATGAGAATTTTATAGGTAACAGTAACAGCCAGATGGCAAAACTGACAGATGCACTTTGATGCTCATGTTTAAGGAAGAATTTGATAGACTTTGTGAACATTTTAATTTTAAGCAGAGGCAAAGGGGAATAAGGGAGGCCGTAGTCTAGTTGGGACTGAAGTATGTCTTTAGTGAGTACATTGTAGATTCTGAGGATGAGGAAACAAAAAAGATTGTATCAACAAAAGTGGGATCTGTTGATTTTATTTTGTTTTTTTTTAAATCATCCTTAATAAACATGACAATTTAAAAAAAGTGACATAGGTGCATGTACAGTAACAGAAGAGAAGCAAACCATAATATTTGCATTGTTATGTTGATATAGCATACATATATTTTCTTTTTAACAATTTGCATTCGCTCCAATATTACACAAATTGATCAATTCCTGCCTTCCCTTAAAATTCACTCCTCTTCTTGAATATTATTAAGCATTTATTGTCCCGTCAGATTCCATTTATCTCTATGTAATTTGTTCTTCCTGTTTTCTAAAGAACCCATCCCTGATTCTTTCATCTCCTTTACAGTATTTAATACTCATACCTTTCAACCTGGAAACATCAAAAATCTGGACAAAGGCCCATGAAAAGTAGGTACAACTGGCCAAAAACCGGGACACTAATTAACATAACATTTGCATGCATAATCATGAAACCCCACCCACACCAATGGAATTGTGGGATACCAACATAAAGATAGAAGTGACTAAATAATACTAATTGGAATACATTTGAATTTCAGACTTCATATCCTTTAGAAAATACATAATAATGCAACAACTGTTATTCTAGCAACTATCTGAGTTTACAGGAGCAATATTTAAAATCTGTTCCTATTTCTGAGCCTTTGTCCCATGATTATTTTTGGCTTGTCCAGATTTCTTGTTCTGAGAGATTGATAGGTATGACCAAGTAATAGACAGTGCCTCTAATACCTTATTTCAAGCAGCAAGGGGAAAAGCCAAAATTAATCAGGGTCCAGGAGACATAATGTGCAAAATGCGAAACAGATTATTCTAGATGTCAGTTATTAACATGAAGGTTTGCAGTTGCACAATATGGAGTTTATTGTCGTATGCATTTCCATAAGGCATCCCAAAGTACAATATATTTAGCATGTTTTGAATTTAAACTTTAACATCAGTATGAAATAAAGTAATAACCATTCATTACAGGTATAGCTAGCAAATTCATTTACACAAAGCCAAAAAATAATGGTGGAATGAGTCAAAGACCCCAAATCAGGGCACAGTGAAAACTTAAACAGTAAAATTTAACAGTATATGTTTTACAGTGTAACAATATAATTGGTATGAGTTTCATACAGATATAGAAATGTGTACAAAAGTATGAAAATGATATATCAGTGTGGTATAAATTGAAACAGACAGTAAAATGACACAACCCCAAAAGGGTGGGAGGGTGGCCTAATGGTGAAGGTGTTTCCCTTACAAACACAAGGTGCAGGGTTTGAGTCTCACAAGGGATAATTGGCTAGGCTTAAAATGGCTCACAAGGGCAGTTAGCTTAGTACTTACCTATGAACTATGAACTATGAACTATGAACAATATGCTGGCAAAGATAAGACAGCATAAATTACTGCAAAAAAGTTAGGGATACCAGGTAGCTACTACAGAGCGACAAATCATCAGTAAAACGTATATAATGGATAATGTTAAAATAGCAAGAAAGAACATGCACACATAAAAAGTAAAGACACAATTAAAAACAAAAAGGGTCAGTCAAATAGCAGACAAATGGAATGTCAAAGACAGGAAAACAGGGGAATGAAAGCTGATAGGAGCAGGCAGAGCAGAAGGACAAACACCATGAAACAACCAGAAGCAGAAATCAGACAAGGGCATCTTATGGGAAAATATCTGGCAAAAGAACATGGCAAGTAAGGACAACTAAATGACAACAAGCAGAAATTTGCCGGTGGGGTTTCATGCAAAGAAATGTAATGGTGGCAGGATACCAACAAGGATTTAATAAGCAAGGAATATAATAAGGTATGTCAAAGCACCCATGAGGCTATACAGAGCTGTATAAGCCAGAAGCACAAATAAATTCAAGACAGCATGCACAAGTAAATGTAGAAAGCCATGTGCACAGTCACACGCATACACACACACACACACACACACACACACACACACACACACACACACACACACACACACACAATCCACAGAGGTTTCTACACATGACTGACAGAAGTGGAAACTGCACCTAAATTCAACAGTGCTGGGCTGTTGACCATGCTATCCAATACAAATTCAAAGAGGAAGGCTGTTGTGCCTTTACTTGAAGCTCTACAGCATCTCTGTTTTGTGTGTACTCATCTACCAACCAAGGGATACTCCTGGCATCTATTTTTGGTCCTCACAAGACAGGACACAGGAGCTGTAGACAGTAAGACTCACAGCCAGTAATCTCACCTTTTCAGTCCTTTTTTGGAAAACATTCATACCAGGTAAACTCCCATTGCCTTACTTATCAGTTCTACATCACATAAAAGACTTACACTGAGATAAGCTTTATCGTGCACACTATTTTTGTTGGTTTGCATCCATCATCTCGTACATGTTTTTTTTCTTTTTCTCTGTTCTTTTTCTTAATCTCAACCAACAGTAATTCATTTCCTTTGCACTTTATCTGTTTTAGCTGAAGTTCTCCTTATGCATTTTAATCTGTAACCACTTAACATCCATCCTTAAAACCTGGTACAGTTATTATTTTACACTTGTCCTGCAGCTGTTGCATGCATTTGTCCTTAACCATATTACCTGTTTTACTCATTTGCCTTGGCCTGTGTGGTACCCTATTGGTTTACAATATTTTTATAAACTTTTATTAGTCTGCATAATACTCTTTTGATAACTATTTATAGTGCTGTTGGCCATGATTTGCCCTTTTGGCATTGTGTTGTTGTTATATGTATGTAGTTTGAAATTTCTCTTTGGTATTTTGAAACTTCTTTATGCTATTCATCTGTTTATGACAAACTTTTTGTGTGCACTTATTGGCAATGTCTGTGTATTTAGTTGTCTATAAATCTAGCTCTTCATTTGATGTTCCCCACTATAACAACTATATTTCAAGATTTTTAGCAGGCTAATCAACTATCATAAACTACATTATAGGACTCGGATAGCACATTCTCCCACCATAGAGTTAGAGTCTGTTCTTACCCTTCCTTTGATACACTATTAGCCATGTACCAAGAGTCTTGTGTTTACTGGCAATCCTTCACAAATATATTACGTACACACTTGTGAGAGATGCAAATTTTTATTTAAACTGATGCTTTCTCTACACCAGATGCTGCCAGTTAACTGCAAAACAAAACCACACCTACATATACTGATGTAATTAAAACATTCTTGCCCTAGATCTCAGGCAACCAGCTAGTAAACCTCACATCAAGAGGTTTTCTGGTTTGATTCTTGGCTGGGGTACCTTTGTGTAGAGTCTGCATGTCCCTCCTATGACCCTGTGGGTTTTCCCTGTGTGTTCCTGTTTCTTCCCATACTCCAGAAATATGCAGGAGGTGGACTGGACACTTTAAATTGGTGGTAAGTGGTATGGAACAATAACTGCAGCAGGGCTAGCCACCCAGCAGAGTTAACATTGGCTCTAGATGATTGTCACTGTTGAAGTACTTGACTAACAGAAACGTGAATTGCTATGATTATGTGCCTGGACCTTTAAGGTCCACTAGACATATAGTAAACTCTAGTAAACTTTTAGTTATTGGCAGTTTCATTATGGAAATATACAGACACTGTATTTATTAGATATAGCAACACTAAATCCACATATGCAGAGGCCCTTAACTGTAACCTGCCCAAGCAACAAAGACCTCTGAAGCTGAAACGCAAACAAACACCAATCACAACCAATGTGTCACATAGTTCACAACACCAGTGTGCCACCCAGCAACAGCCCCTAAGGCAAGACAATGTACCTAACACTTTAGTCATAGGTGACTCTATAGTCCGGCACACTGATGTCCCTATCACCAGGTTGAATAAGGAGAAAATTACAGTCAGATGCCTGTCGGGTGCCAGGAACCGCCACATAACGCATGCACTCAAGTCACTCCACAACAAGTACAAATATGACTCTGTCATTGTCCATGATGGAGTGAATGACTTGAGACATACCTCCCTGGACTACATGAAAAGAGACATGGAAGAGCTCTCAGATCATGTGGCCCAGGCAGGTATGACCCTAGCCCTGAGTAGCATCCTGCCTTCGCCCAGAATGATACCACAATATAAGGATAAAATGATTGACTTCAACAATTGGCTAAGCTTATGGTGTCATTCAAAGGGGATCCAGTATCTGTCTGCCTGGGATGACATGATTGACAGGCCACGATGCTTTGCCAGAGATGGTCTGCACCTGTCGCCCTGGGATTCAGGTTACTGGCTAAGGCTCTTGCCACCCTATAGTGCCTTTTTAGGCAAACTTCAAAGGACAAAACCACCACCGTAACAGGTACAAGCATGCAAAATCTGAAGGTAATGCTACTCAATGCTAGAAGTCTAAACCTCAAAATGCACTCTCTCGAGGCACTGCTAAAATGGAGAACATCGATATCTGTGCAGTAACTGAGACCTGGTTCAAGGCTCCAGAGAGCACCCCTGCAATACCAGGCTACAACTCTTACCACACTTTTGGCCACCAAACCAGGACCGAAACACTAAAGGTGGAGGAGTGTCAATATTCACCAAGGATATTCACACCACCAGGCTAGTTGGCCAACACAATGTGTCTGAAATTCTCCAAGTGCAACTAACACTAGGTAAGACTGCAATCCAAATTGTAGCTTGCTACAGATCCCCACCATACCCCAAGATTCTCACTACACCTTTCTAAACATACTGGAAAATATTAAGATAGAACCAAACACCCTAATACTGGGTGATTTTAACTACCCTGCCATTAACTGGGAAAACTACTCATGTCCCAACACCTTTGCAACGGTTCTTGGAATTCATAAATTCCAATGCCCTGGATCAACTAATCCATAGTCCCACCAGGGCTCCAATATCCTAGACCTGGTCATTACCAACATGGGAAATCAATGCTCCATACCTATGGTCACCCCTCGTTAGTCAGGTCTGACCATAAGCTAATCACCCTTAACATCCACATCCCACCCCCCAGTAAAGAAACCACCATAAAAAAACTTCTCCAAAGCCAACTTCATGCTACTCAAGTCAGAAGTGACAAACTTCATGACACCCATGCAGATGGGAACTGAAAGTTCAACTGCTGAATCCTACACTAAGGCACTGTACAAGCACATCCACTCATGCATGAATCGTGCCATCCCAAATAGAACCAAAATGCTCTCATCCAAAAAGGAAGCCAATCTGGTGGTCCCCTGCCATAAACAAACTTTACAACAAAAGGAAGAAACTTTTGCAGAAAGAGGAAAATCCCAGGATGCAAAAACTCCCTTACTAGCCTCAGTAAGAAACTGAGATGCCTCATAAAATCCTCCAAAGCTAGTTACGAAAATAAAATTGCCAAAGATTCCAAAGACAACCACAAAGCATTCTATAACTATGTCAAGAATCTAAATGGCAATGCTCAGATCTGCTCTGAGCTAAAACAGAATGGCATTAAATATACTGATCTGAAGGATATTGCCAATATCCTGGCAGATCGATTCAGTGCCAACTTCACCCCTCTCACCCCTAAATGGCCCATCTCAATACCGGAAGATTGCCAAATTCCAGTAATAACGGCCACACAGGTACAAAACACACTCTCTAAAGCCAAGAATACAGCATCCATGGGACCAGATGACATCCTGGGCTGTGTACTACATGAACTACAATATGAACTGGCACCTCACCTAAGTGTCATGTTTAATCATAGCCTCACCTCAGGTTTCATGCCCACTGAGTGGCGCAGAGCTACAGTTATCCCAATCCACAAGGGGGATCCACCTTGGATCCCGGAAACTACCATCTCATCAGTCTGACAAGCCTTATCTGCAAGGCCATGGAGCGTATTATCATGGAGCTTATAAACAAAGATATTGGCAACCTTCAAACACTGGACCCCACCCAGTTTGGGTTTGTGAAGGGCCGATCTTGTCTCCTGAACCTGATTGACTTCTTTGAATCAGTCTCCAGAGCCATGGACAAGGGTAAGGTGGTCCACACAGCCTATCTAGACCTTGCCAAGGCCTTTGACACCATCCCCCACTCTGGAATCATAGATAAACTTACTAAGTTGGGCATTAATCCCTATGTCACCCAATGGGTTGCTAAATGGCTTACTGATAGAACCCACACTGTAAAAGTAGCTGACTCCAAATCCAGCTCCAGACAAGTGACAAGTGGAGTACCTCAGGGTTCAGTCCTGGGGCCGCTCTTGTTTGGCATCTACTTCTCTGAAGTACAGGTCAAAACTAAGGGACTCTGGCTAACAAAGTTTGCAGATGACTGCAAACTGGGAGCCATTACTGAATCCCCAAATGATGTGGATACTCTACAAAGGGCCTTACAGAAACAGATGCTTGGTGCCAGAGCCATGGGCTCAAGCTCAATGCCAAGAAATGTATTGTTGTCCCCTTTGGGAAAAAACATGTATCCATGTATTACCATATAGGTGGCAGTACACTAAACACAGAAAGTGTGATAAGAGACTTAGGGACACAGGTGGACAGTGGTCTCACCTTCGATAACCACATCGCCACAACAGTCAGGAAATCCTTCTATGTGGCACACCTCATCACGAAGGGCTTTTCATCCAGAAAAAAGGAGGTCATTGTCCCACTGTACTCATCCCTCATTAGACCCATTATAGAATACAATGCCCCATTTGGTATGTACCTCTCAAGACATCTGTAACAACTGGAAGGCCTCAGAAATACCTCACTAAAAGAATCACAGGCCTAAAGCAGATGCCTTCGCTGACTGCCTTAAAAACTCCAGCTATACTCTGTCACATATCGTCTACTCAGAGGCGATCTCTGCTTAACATACAAGGCCATGTCAAACCCAGAGCTGTTGGACATGCTACACTTAAAGAAATCCCAATCCCTCAGAGCTACACGCTCCAGGGATCTAAACCTTGTCATCACAATAAACAAAACATGCTGGAGGGATAGGTTCCTGACCCAGAGACTCCCCAGACTCTGGAATAGATTGCCCATACATGGCAAGCAGAGTGCCTCTTTGGACCTCTTCAAGAGGAACCTTGACGATTGGATGGGAGAAATGAAATTCACCCCAGGGATCACGTCAGTCAGGGGTCCAGGAAAGTAAATAATGTGGGAAGAAATAGCCAGGGAATTGTTATGGCTAGGCTTGTATAGGCCCTAGGGCTGATAGCCTAGTACCAACCTATGAACCTAAGAATGAACAATTAGAAGGTGAAAGTGAGATGCCTCTACTAGAATTACATTTCACTAGGGTTCTTGGCACCTTTCACCATTGCAAATATGAATATAACCTCATACTTTATCATGTGGGTATGAATTATACTAGACATTCCATCATAATGGAGATGTGGAGAATGTAACTGCCCTAGTGTTGAGCAGCATTCTACATTCTCTGAGCATGACACCAAAATCCAATGAAAAAATAATCAGATTTAGTAATTGGATGGTTAATTGATGTCATTACAGGGGGATCTGGTGTATGTTTGCTTGGGAAGAGATAGCCAACAGTCTCAACTGCTTCACCAGGGATAGACTTCACCTCTCATCTCAGGGCTTTTGCATGCTGATTATAACTTTTGCTGCACCAGTGTGACTTTTTATTAAGCAATGCTCAACTTAATGACCATTCCCACCTAGAATATTCTAACTAACACAATATTAAGGTAGCACTGTTTAGTGCTAGAAGCTTAAATAATAAACATGTCAGAACTTGAGTCCTTCCTTGCCCTCAAAGACATTCATATTTGTGTAGTAACTGAAACTTTTTCCACTGTAATGGGAGCTCTCCCTGATTACCTGCATTCAGCACCTATCATACATTCAAGTTTTCTTGATGTGGAAAGGAATTTCCATATTTATTCATAGCCCATATCATCTTACTGAAGTCCTAGTAACACTTAATAAAACCAACTACCACGTTATTGCCAATTTTCAATCCCCATCCATTTTCCCAACAGAACATAATGCGTACTTAACTCAGATTGAGAAGCTAACCATAATCCAAATACTTTTTTTCATGGGAGAAAGCTAACCATAATCCAAATACCTTTTTTCATGGAAAATTTTAACAACTTCTCCATCAACTGGCTAACCATCAATAAATTTGTTCAGAGATTTCTCAATTTTATAAATGCTAACTACTCAGACCTTATAGTCCCCTTTCCAGTCGGAGCTGCTGGCCTTCTAGATACTGTCCCAACCTGTACTATTCCTCAGTTCACTTCTTCCCTTGTCAAATCCAGACATCTTGCTATGACTTTCACCCTTAAAACCTCCTTTGCAAACCACAAGACTCCTGCTACATTTCGGGGTTGCTCTAAGACTGCCTTCTTGCAATTCCCTGACCTTCTTGATAAGCAGAAATGATGTAATCCCCCCAGATAAGCCCAACCATGATGCACCTGCATACACCTATGAATTGTATTCCCATTTTGGTAGGTGTATTGAGGTATCTGGTCCCACCTACCATAAACGCAATGGTAAGTTTAAAAGTCAATATGTATGGGGGATCAGCAAACTTTACAACAAAAGGAAAAAACTTCAAGTGATCATTAATAAAGATTTATAATAAATCTCCTCTCACCCAGAAAAAACTGTGGTAAAAAAAACCTCTAAACCACACCAGTAAAAAGTTTAATGTCAGCTATGAATTTCAGGTTAGCACCACTTTTAAAGACAATCACATGGCTTTCTTTAGTATATTAATAAACTCAGAAATAACACATATTAACTCATGGAGCTTATATCTAATATTTCCTCCTAATCTGACACTGAAGCCATTGTCAATATCTTCACTGAAAAATTTAGTCAAAATTTCACTGTACCTACTACTCACATTCTTTTCTACATCCCCCCAAATCACCCTGCCTTAAATCACCTTGGACTGGCCACGTTTTGCACTATCCAAAACCAAGAAAACTAGTTCCAGGGGTCCCAATACATTAGCAGTTGTCTGTTGACACATGTTAAGCACGACACAGCCTAACGTTACTTAGCCTTCTTAGAGTATACCTCCCTGCAGGTTATTTTCCAGATGTGTTTAAGATTGGCAATGTGGCACCTTTGCACAAGAGTGGCCTCCACAATTGACTCCAGTAATTAAATACCTGCTTTTCTCATTAATTTTGTTTGTAAAGTAATGGAACATTTAACTATCGAGCTAATTAACTATGATATGGGAAACCTCCAATCATTTGACCCATCCATCTGATTTGTAAAACACAGATCGTGTCTGATCATCCAAGCTGCCTTCTTTTGAAAGGTTCACTAAGACTTTGAATGTGGGTCAGTCTGTCTATACCACTTTCCTTGACCTTGCCAGGGACTTCAACACCATCTGATATGCAAGTATTATTTATAAACTCCTTCAGCTTTGTATTAACCTGTATGTAGTCCACTGGACAGCTAACTGGCTTACCAATAGAACTCACATTGTTAAGGTTGTGAGTACATCTTCTTTTCTGGCATATGCCACCTCACATCAAGAGTGGTGTCTCACAATGTTCCATCCTCTTCTTCCTCCTCTTTGCCATATATTTCTCTGATGTGAAAGCTGAAGTCAAAGATCAGTGCCTAAGC
The DNA here is from genome assembly GCF_019279795.1 of Protopterus annectens. Classification (NCBI taxonomy): domain Eukaryota; kingdom Metazoa; phylum Chordata; order Ceratodontiformes; family Protopteridae; genus Protopterus; species Protopterus annectens. Next base: position 4,112,699 of record NC_056727.1, on the reverse strand, counting down.
AAATGTGCTGACAACTGCAGAACGGATGTAAATGCCAAAACCCCTTTTGATACTCAGATTGTTTTCCAAGGGCTAAAGCAGACCAGTACCTGGTGTGTTAATCATGGGTTCACTCTTAAACCATAGTAGAAACCCCCTCATAAGTGTGGATGCAGTCATTAGAGATCTTGGTACTTATGTTGATAATGAGCTTTTCTTTGATTACCATGTCTCAGTTGTATTGCAAAATTCCTTTTACTTGGCACAATTTATTCTTCAGGGTACCTTCAGTAGGTTTAAAGAAGTCGTAGTTCCATTGTTTTCAGTCTTTATTTAACTTATCGAATATAATGCCATGCTTGACATCATCATCATCATCAACAACCCCCTTTTTCCCATTTTCCATATGGGGTTAGGGTGACGTGTTAACTGTTGCCATCTCTATTCAGTGCCACACTCCTGCCTTCTTCAACACTCATGCCTGACTGTCGCAGGTCCTCTCTCACACAATCCATCCACCTCTTTCCTAGACACCCTTATTTCCTCTTGCTTTCTTCCTGTCTGTCTCAAATGTTATTCACCAGATTGTCTTCTGCTTTTCTGCACATGTACCCAAATCTCTGCAATTTATTTATTTTATTTATTTACATTTGTTTACTGGGAAATTCCAACTGGAGGCAGGTCCTTTTTCAACGGATGCCCAGGGATAAAAGCTCCACATCATGTACATGATAAACAGAGATACAAAGTTGCAGCAATAGTAAACAACATTGCAGGTTGTTGGCTTTAATGCAATAACAAGATACTGATTATCAACAGTATATACAGTAAATGTTGCAAGTTAAGATAGTTTCTTGTCGTTTATAATATTAGTAACAAAGTTGTCAGACAAGATTTTAAAGTATGTAAAGACAACTAGCTAATTCTGACTGGTTAGTAGTGGCAGTAGTATAGTTGGGTTAAGAGTCTAGGTGGGGGGGTAAGGGTGGGGGTGTTAGTCTGGATTAGAACAAGGACAAAGCCACTGCAGATTTAAGTGGAATTTGAGCGCAGTCTTGAAAAGGCTGCTGGAAGGTAGAGTAGTTAGACAGTGGAAGATTGTTCCAAAGTTTAGAGATGGTACATGAAAGTATGGCTTCTCCTGCTGAGTTTTTGAGTTTGATAACAGTGAGTTGATTTTTGTTGCTTGATCTTTGGGGCCTAGTGGAGTGATAGGGTTGGAGAAGGGTTTGAAGGGAAGGGATGTTATGGGGGTGGTTAATAAGTTTATGAGCGAGGGTGAGTTGATTAAAGTGAAGGAGTTGTGGGAGTTCTAGCCTGTTTAGTTCTTTGAGGGAGATACAATGATGGCTGCGGTAGGAGGTTCCAGTGGCAAATTTAGCAATTTTGTTGTAACAAGCATCCAGCTGTCTATCTAAGGTTGGTAAGTATGGGGGATGCATACAGTAAGGTGGAGATTAGCTGCAAATTGGCTATGGAGATTCTAGCCTCCTTGGTTAGGAATTGGTGGCTTCGATACAATGCATCAAGTTTCTTGTGAACTTTTTTTATTGTGAGAGATATGTGGGTGTCAAATCTAAGTTTGTTGTCTATTTCCACACCGAGTAATTTTGTGTGTTCTGATGGAGAGGTAATGGTATTGTCTTTGGCGAGAATGTTGAAGTGGGGGGTGTTTTGGGTGGCTTTGAAAGGTTGGAACAGGAGAAGTTTTGTCTTACTTGGGTTGAGTATGAGCTGACCACTGGATAGCCAGCTTTCTACAGAAGAGAATGATTCCTGTGTGATTTGTTGTAGTTCTGGTACAGTGGGGGCAGAGCAGATGAGAGTAAAGTCATCCGCATACTGTATAAGAGATGCTTGTGTGGTGGTAGTATGTAGGTTGTTAGTGAAAAGTGAGAATAGCAGAGGGCCAAGGATAGACCCTTGGGGAACTTTGAGAGTAACTGGGAGGCAAGGTGATAGGTTATCATCCCAGATTACTGATTGCTGGCATCCATGTAGATAGCTGTGGAACCAGTTGCAGGCTGAATGTGAGAATGGGAGGTTGGGGAGAGTACAGCATAGTAGCTCATGAGATCCCATGTCAAAGGCATTTGAGGGATCTAGAAATACGGCAGTAGAGAAGACGCCATTGTTTTTGTGATGAAGTATAGTGTTGGTGAAGGAGAGCAGAGCAGAGGTAGTGCTGTGATATGGCCTGAAACCATGTTGGGTTTTGGAGAGGAGATTATTAGCTAGGAGGTAGTTGGAGACCTGAGTGTTGATACATTTTTCAAGTATCGTGGAGAAAGGGGAGACGATAGCAATGGGGCGGTAATTGGAGAGGTCGGTGGAGGGGGGGTGCCTTTGTGGAGGGGAATGATGTGGAATATTTTCCATATCGAGGGAACATAGCCTTCTGTTATGGAACAGTTGATTAGAATTGAAATTGGTATCAGCTACAATTTTCAAGTATTTAGAGGGGAGGTTGTCAGCTGCGAGTTTGGTGGGTTTAAGTTTTGACAATAGTCTTTTTATGTTGGAGGTAGGTACTGAAGTGAAGAAGAAAAGAGGAGTGGGGGGTTTAGGGTTAGGAGTTGGGGGGCTGCTGTAGGGAAGTGTTTGTTTAGAGATGTTATAGTTTCAGTGAAGTGTTTGTTGACGGATTCAGCAATACTGCTGGAGGAGGAGGAGGGAATGGATGGCTGGGGGGTATCAACCTTCCCTGGGTGGAGGATAGTGTTAATAGTGGACCAGAATTGCTTAGGGTTGTGGTTGTTAGAGTTTAGGGTCGATTTATAGTAGAGGGATTTGTCTAATTCTATATGCTTTTTGGATTTATTGTGCAGCTCAAAGAATGATTGCCTATCTGAGTTATTTTTTGTTAGTCGCCAGTGCTCCCAGGCCTTATCTCTGGATTTCATTAGGGTTCTGGTGGTCTTTTGTAACCGTGGGGCATGCCTGGATCTGACTTTGGCATTTCTTACAGGAGCATGGGTGTTTAGGATGGAAAGGATGGTACTGTTGAAGAAGTGGACAACCTCATCTAGGTTGAGGTATTTTAGTGGTGGCCAGTTAATTCTTTTCAGGGAGGAGATGAAGAAGTTGGGGTTGAAGTTGGACTTGTTCCGTATTTGCCTGTGGATAATGGGCTTGAGACTGCTTGTGTGGTGCTGAATTAGGAAAGTGGGGGAGTGGTCACTAAGACTGTCAGGTAAGAAGCCTGCTTAGTAAGAGTGAGGGGCTTTGTTGACTAGGATCCAGTCAAGTAAGGTATGATTGTTATGGTTTTTGTTGATTTGGGTAGGGGACTGGATGAGTTGAGTGAACCCATGGAGATTAAGGTAAATGGTTGGGAGATTGTTATTACAGGATAGCCAGTTGATGTTAAAGTCAATGGGAATGATGGTTTCCTGGGGTAGAGATAGAGTAGCCCAGCTCAGGAGATTTTCTAGGGGTGTAATATTTTGCCCTGGTGGGAACTAGCATCCTATGATATTGATTATTTTGTTTGGGTTTAGTTTTCTGTTTTCTTTGACCTTTTCTGCAATTGGAGCTACTTTAATTTCTGCTCTTACGTCCTCATTTCTTCATCTGTCATACAGCTTCCTCAACTGCTCTACCTTTACTGCCCAGGTTTCTGCACCATAGAGTAGTACGGGTCACACCACTGTTTTGTACAGCTTACTTTTTATCTTCTTTGGCATTCTTCTGTCATATACTACACCTGACACTCTGTGCCAGTTGGCTGCAGCCCCTCCGATTCTAGCTTTGACCTCCTCATTTAGATTTCCCTTCTCCTCAACCACCCCTCCCAAATACTTGAAGCTTTTAACCTGTTCCACTATTTTTCCTTCTATCTCAATTTTTAGCTTCTTCTGATTTCCCCCATTTGCTTCCACTGTCTTATCTGTACTTAGTTTCATCCCATGTGCCTTCATTTTTGTGTTTCATTCCCCTATCCTTTGCTGAAGTTCTTCCTCAGAGTTTGCCTGTAATGCCACATCATCTGCGTACAGCAACTTTGTTGATCTGTCCCTTCCAACCTGTATGCTAATGTAGTCCATCACCAGTATGAACAGTAGTGGGCTCAGAGCTGAACCCTGGTGCACACCCACTCCCACTGGGAACACCCTCTGTGAAACTGAATGCTGTTTGTACTTGAGTCATTGGATCCTTGCATATAGCTTGCACTAATTCTACCAATTTTTTCTGGGACTTTGAGCCATACAGGACTGCCCAAATCAGCTTTCTGGGGACCTTGTCATATGCTTTCTCCAGACCTAGGAATGCCCAGTTGGGCTCTTTCCTCATCTCTAGCTTTTTCTCAACTACCTGTCTCATTGCAAACATTGGGTCAGTTGTGCTGTATCCTGATCTGAATCTGAATTGCTCATCTCCCATCTTACTTTCTACTACTCTGTGTATTTGTTTATCAATCACTCTCTCCAGAACTTTCATGCAATGTGACAGGAGTTTAATGCCTCCATACTGCCCAAAGTTGTGATGTCCCCTTTGTTCTTGACCACTAGCACTAGTATGCTTATTCAGTCATCTGGGATACACATTTCTCTCTCCACTGCTATGAGTACCCTCAGGAGCCATTTCTCTCCTATATCATCCAGCATCTTTATCATACCTGCTGTGATTTCAAGCCTGCTGCTTTCCCTAACTCCATTTTCCTAAGTGCTGTTCTTATGTGTTCTATGGTGGGCTCCTGCTCTTCTTTCACTGTAGGCTGTGTCTGGGGAAGTGCAGCTTCTGTGGGGTTTTATTCATTCAGATGCTGCTGGAAGTACTCTTTCCATCTGCCTTTGATGTCCTGTGGACTTGTGAGCAGGTTGTTGCTTGCTTCCCTTATGAAGGGTGTCTGATTATCTTCTTTATCTTTCTGTCGTTGTTTTGCAGCCTGACATAATTTCTTAGTGTCATCTACTAAGTCACTTTCCAGAATCTGCTAGAGTGCCCCTGATGCCTTGTTCTTTGTTATTTCAACTCCTTTCTAAGCTTCTTTGTTAGCCACCCGGTATTCCTTACAAGCCTGGTCTGTCAGGTAACAGGTCTGTCTTTTCTATTTCCTACTTTTTCCTACACTCCTTCTTTCTTTTGATGACTTCCTGGACTTCTGCATTCCATCACCAGCTTTCCTTATGTACTTTATTTCCATATTTGGCTCGGCCAAATATCTGTTCAGTAGTCCTCACACTTACTGTTTTGAGGTGCTGCCATTCTTCTTCATCTTCAACTTCACCTATTTCCTCTTCTTCATTAGGTGCTAGACCCGTCAGTAATTCCTTGAACTGTTGTGCTTCCTCTTCAGTCAACTTCCAGGTCTTCAGCCTGGTCTCTGTTGACCTTAGAGCCTTCTCCGACCACTGCTTGAGGCTGATTGTGGCAACCAGTGGTTTATGCTGTGGCCTGATTGTTTCACTAGGGCTGAGTTTACAATCACTTATTCTACTCCACTGCCCTTTCCTTACAAGGAGGAAGTCTTCCTGATTCGCATGTTGGCCACTCTTGTATGTGACTCTTTCTCTTTCTGAAACATATGCTGGCTACTATGAAGCCATTTGCCAGACAGGAGTCTAGGATGGCCTGTGCTTCTTTATTCCTGTTGCCCTACCCATGTGGACCCAGAAAGTCCTCATATCCTGTTCTGTCTGTCCCGATATGTGCATTCAGGTCACCCTTTACCAACACCAATTCATGTTGTCCTGCTTTATCTAGTAGGTTCTGCAATGGCTGTCTGAATGCACGCTTTTCCGCATTATTGCAACCCTGCTGTGGGGCATAGGCTGAGATTATGAATACTACCCTAGCATTAGGCTAGAGTCTGATTGCCATGAGTCTATCATTAATTCTAAGAACATCCCTCACTGCCTTGTGAAGTCTCTCCCTCATCACAATTCCCAGACCACTTCTAGCCTGTCCTCCTCCTGAGTAGTACACTCTGGTTCCCAAGACAAATTGCTTTGCTGCACTGCCCTTCCATCTTATCTTACTTTTATTCCATAATGTAAGGAACTTCTTCAGAACTCTGGAATGGAGCCAGTCCTGTGGTCTAGTGGTGCAAGCTTTGATTCCGTGTGTTTGTAAGGTAAACACCTTAACCTCTATGCCAACTTCCCACCATTTTCCTGTGGCCTATACCACGTTTACTGAAGAAATTATGCTTGGTATAGGGTTTGGTACCCAAGTCTGACCCAACAGTCTATCAGTGATGCAAGGGCACTGAGACATATGCACACAGGAATGTAAGATAATTGCCAAGGTCCTACCCCAAGCTAAAGTTTCTACTGGCTCATACAGATCTGATCATAGAAATTTGATTTTGTAGGTCAGAAGTTCATTTCTTGCAGTTTAATCAGGTGCAACGTAAAAGAGACACAGAAATGTATTGTGCCATTGATGCCCCTACTACTACTGCAATTAAGCTAGTGCAGTTAGACAGGCACTGCACATGAATATATACAGCTGTGTGCCATGGTGTTGAAAGTCTGTGAACAGAAAACGTGGATAGTGTGAGACATCAGAGGTGTTGTTTGTTTACAACCTGTGTGGTATTCTGATAAATGGTTGAACAGACAAAGTATTTGTGTGTGTGTGTGTGTGTGTGTGTGTGTGTGTGTGTGTGTGTGTGTGTGTGTGTGTGTGTGTGTGTGTGTGTGTGTGTGTGTGTGTGTGTGTGTGTGTGTGTGTGTGAAACCTCTTAACTTTTTTGTTCAATAATTCTGGACAAAGCCAAAAATACTGAGGTGGGTGGACAGAGGCCCAAAATCAGGGTCAGTTTTTAAATATTACTCTAATTCATTTAAAATGTTAGAAAAGCAAAAAAACATACACTGAGACACTGGTCGACCAGAGCAACCACACTATGACTTCCAAGTAGTTGCAAACCATGGGATTCACCCAATGGGGCTCAAGATCCAAATGCAATAACCAAAACAGTTTGTAAACTCAGCTTTTCTTTATAAACCTCCACTTTTATTAACCACAGACGGTTTGGTGTGTTTTTTTTTTGCTTTTCTTTGTTGTTCGTACCACACATTTTTCACCAATTTTGAACTGGTTCTTCATTTAAAAAGTTAATAAAACAACATGTTTTACATCAGTGTGTATTTTCTGACCAAAAGGAAATATGAAACTCTAATGCCTGTAGAGCTTCCATTATGACATTGCACTGAACATCAAGTGCTCCACAATGCTCTTTAAGGTGAAATCCATAAAAAGAGCAGCAAACAGCATTAAGTAAAGCAATAGCTAGTCCGGTGAGATAGAAAAGGTATAAGTCAGTGAATGAGTCAGAAAACTAAGAAAGTGAGGCAACTGTAGGGAGAAAAAGAGAAGAAAAAGAAAACAATGGAGGGAAAAGAAAAGTCAGTTCTTGAGCAGGTTACCCTAGTGGTGACCTGGAACAAGATTAAAAATATGAAAAAACTACTGATGGACAATCTGGCTGCCCATAAAAGTAAACCATACAAGGTTGCTGAAGGGCTGAATGACCATGCTGCTGTGCTGCAGGAGTTATTAGCACAATAAAGACCTGAAGGTAAGGGCAGACTCAGCTGAGGCCCAGTTGGAATGCTGAGGACAGAGCAAGATGAAATAATATTAAAATTATGGGAGTACTAGTGAAGCAAAAAGGCTCTGATTGTGGGAAGGATATAAAGCGAATTCTTGAGTCCTGGATGGGTATTCCAACAGCAGTACTGCACATAGAAGGAGCACATCTAACTACATTGCACCCAGATCAGGAAATGCAAATAAGGCCTAGACTGATAATTGTGCATCTTCAGACTTATGAACTGAGGGAAAGACTCCTCAAAGAGTTATGTAAGCCAGAAAAAAAGATTCAAATGGATAAACATTATATCAACATAGATCAGGAATTTTACTTTGAAATTAGGCAGAAAAGGAATGCATTGTCCCTATGATGAAAATATGCCAAGAAAAAAGGAATGAAATGGAGGTTGTTATGTCCAGCTCTCTACAGAATCTACCCTCATGGAACAAAAAAGACTTTCAGCAGTTCAGAGGAGGCTATGGAGTTTATCAAGGGACCCACGAACACCAGAACCGGAAAGAATAGTTTGGATTGGCAAGACAGAGCTGATCAAGCAGTTAAGCTTGGAGGAGAGATGGATGCATGTAGAAAAGAGACAGGCTTTTTTTCCACAGTTCAGGAAGTAACAAAATCTGTGAGGAAAGGCGGAAATAATAAAAGAAGTCAGAAAGAAGGACTGATGGAGCATAGGCATGAGAAGTGGAATGTCGTTTAATATGTCAGAAAAGAGGAATGTTGTTTAATATGTCAGAAAAGACTGAGAACATTGATGGGGTGATTTTGTTGCTTAAATATAATGTAAATTACGCTTCACACTAAAGTCCTCAACTGACGAAGAGACTGGTAAGAAATAAAATCACTCATTGGAAGTTGACTGGGAAGCACAAAGACCTAATACATAAAGATGCAAGAGACTGAGAGCCTGAGTGACATAAATGGATATAAATGTAGTCATTAGATATACAGGAGAGTTAATATTGGGACTAAATATGAGGGCTGGAAAGTCTTAAGATGCATACAAATAACATATGTAAATGTATCATCGTTTGATGTTTAAAGATTGATATATTGATTAAATGTTAAAGCAGAAAAGTGTTAAAGTATGTACATCATCGTAAATGTAAATGGTATGAAAGATAAGAGGAATCTAGGGATGTGGAGACAAATTTACAACACAAAGGAAGTTAAAATATTTAAAGATGTGTTTTAAGATAAGGAGAAATAAATTAGTGAGAGTAAAAGATGTTAAAGTAAATACATGAAGAGAAAGACTGTTAAGGAACCTGAACAGAGAAGTATTCGTATAAGATTTATATGAAACAAGGCTGAGGAGGAGTTAGGGAGAGAGATGATTATGAAGGAATTGATCAGTTAATACATGAATTTCTGCATAGTTGAAAGAGAACAAATCTCAGGAGTTAACTACAGAGAAGACTGAAAATTGTATAAAGGGGAATACATGGGGGTGTAAGCGGAAATACCAAAAAAGAAAATAGAAACTTATGCTGGAGAAACAGATATGTGTCTCAGAGATTGCCCCTTCTTCAGAAAAGGCTTTCTATTCACATTAAGCAGACCCATTCCCTATCCCTCTTCAAATGCAATTTGGAAAAAATGGATGGGGAATCGCAAACTCACACCTGGGGTAGTGCCTATGTCCCTAATGGACAGGGGCAATCTGTAAGATACTCAATGCACAGGCACATACCCATGCCATCCTCTTGCCCCTAGGGGCCATATATTAGGTAAAATTGGGTTATATTTGCTACGCATATAAGGGCCCTTAAGCTGTTAGACTAGTAATCTCCTGTGAAACTATAAGAGTAAGATTCCAACTTAAAAAGATTGGAAAGTGTTTAATGGGAGAGGGGCTAGGAAAAGAAAAAAGAAGCAGAGAAATAGAGGACCCTAGATATAAATGTGCTGTCTAGTTATGAAAGAAAAAGTGAGGGTATACCAAGCAGAGAGAGATGATATATAGGTGCAGGTGGGGGAAAAAAAACAACTCATGGACAGAATAAGGCAACAGAAAATAGGAGAGAGGGAGGGAGAGGAATTTGAAAAGCAAGAGGAAATGGGAAGAAGCAGATTCAAGGAAAAAAGAGATAAATGTCAGGTGAGCTGAAGTCAGGGATTAAAGTTTGGAATGTTAATGGCCTTGGAAAGAAAACAAAACAGAAAGAATTTGAATGTATATGAGACGCTCAAGGGCAGTAGTTCTGACAATACAATAGCCCCATTTAAATCAAGAGGTACGTCAGAAACTACAGAAAGAGGGATATAAAATAATAGCAAGTTCCTCATGGAGGAACAGAAGGCAACAGGGAGTGCCAATATTAACATAGGAAGTAAAACAGAAGACACAACAGGGAGATATGCAGGGATTAAAGACGAAACAAAGGGATTCAAACAATAATTTCAGTATAAATCCCACCAAACATACAGCTCAAGGAACTTAAAGGTTACTAGGTGAATTAATCAGATTTCAGTAGGGAATGGTGGTATGCATAGAAGACTGGAATATTGCTATTCAAAAGCATAAGGCAGAAGGTAGGACCCAAGTTGAGGAAAATAATTAAAGGGAAACTCTTAGGGGAATTTATCAGATTGGTAGGAGGAACAGATGCTAATGATGTGGCAGAAGAGAGCTTAATAGGTGGAAAATCTATGTTTTACTCACCCAGATATAAGACATGATCAAGGATAAACAGATGGAATGCTACTAAAGAACACATGAACTGAGTGAAAGAAGTAAGGATAGACCTGCTTGTATTCTCTGATCATACAATTATAGGGCTGAAAATCCTAAACTACTGTAACATTTTCACCTCAACCTTACTAGGTTCACTCCACTTTAACTTTATACAACAAACACATTAAAGGCTACAACATAGTTCACATAATATATTCTCAAGCCTTGTTATACCACAACATTCTTCCAGCAATAACACAGACTCATTTAAATTCAATGCCCACATAAACCTGCACACCCAACCATCCACTCTCTCTCCAAGCATATATTCTCTAGTACCCCCTCTCCAAGCATACATTCTCTAGTACCCCCTCTCCAAGCATACATTCTCTAGTACCCCCTCTCTCTAAGCATACATTCTCTAGTACCCCCTCTCCAAGCATATATTCTCTAGTACCCCCTCTCCAAGCATATATTCCTTAGTATCCCTCTCTCCTTCCTCCTAATTTTCCTCTAACTTCTTATCCCTCATGCAGTCTTTCTCACCTTTTAATCCCCTCATCCTGTACCTCACTAACAAAAGCAATAAACTCTCACCTGACCTCACCAAATAGCTCCCACCTTATTCCTTATCAAAATGAGTACACCTCCAAAAAAAAATACTAAAGAAGCTTTAACTCCCAGTGAAACATGAAGTTTGTTTTGCTGATGATAGCAGTGGGGACAGGTTGGAGAGACAGAGTATGAGGAATTATTTGAGTTTCCAATTTGTTCATGGCACTGCTATCATCAGCAAAACAAACTTCTCCAGGTGGCTGAATGCGTTCCAAAAAAACAAAGAATAAACGCACCGTAAAAAGCTAGGAACTCAAACATCTTATAAAAATATGTTATTACCAAAAGAACAGTTATCAGCACAGCTTTCAAGTCCTAAAAAAACTCTCCCTCAGTGCTTGATATAAAATAACACTAGTTCAATTTGCATATATGTTTAAAATGCCAGCCTATCAAATCAAATTTAAATATCACATGATCATCACCTAGAAACAACAAAATTAATAGAACATAGATTATAATATAAAACCTAAAATAAAATAAAATAAAATAGAATGAAATGAAATACTTAGTACAGCCTGTTGTGAATGAATAAAAAGCCCACCTCCCTAGCAACAGCTGATCTACTTAGCGAATGTCTAAAAGTTACAGCAGAGGCCATAGCTTACCCTCTCTCAATTCTAATAAACAGCTCTGACATTGAATCTTATGTACCTTTACCATGGAATAAAGTTACATCCTCCCTATCTACAAAGCTGGTCATTCTACCAGACTCACCAATTACAGGTCCGTTGCCATCCTCTCACCTATCAGAAATATTTGAGAAGTGCATTCAGGTCCAACTTCAACACTATATCACACAAAATGCACTCTTCTCTCCTCTCCAGCATGGTTTTCGCCCATACCATAGTACCTCCATCACCCTCCTTAACTTCAGTAATACTGTTAACACAAAGAGAACACAGAGAAAAAATGGTAAATTTGTGTCTTCTCTCTTTCTGAATCTATCCAAAGCTTTTGACATGGTCCCTCACCATATACTCTTACAAATACTCGCCAGTATAGGCTTTTGTCAGTTCCTCTCCATCTTGGTTTTCTAGTTTCCTCTCTAACAGACTCTAGACAGTAAAATGGCTGACTGACATCTCATCCTTTCTCCCTGTCGCAGTTGGGGTCCCACAAGGGTTCATACTGGAACCTATCCTGTTCAGCATCTTTGTTAAAGACCTTGATCTGTCCAGTAAGAAAGCTATCTTAGTAAAGTAAGCAGATGATTCTACCATCATTTGTTCAGCAAACAACCTTGATTCCATACAAAACACTGACCCTGGAATCCTTCACATCTATAAAAAAAAACTGTCTGATTACCTCCCAGCTATTCTTAAACCCTAACATAACAAAACTAATTCTCTTCACTCCCAAACATCTCTCAGTAAAGAAAGCATTCTTCACTATTATCTCTTCCAACAATATTAAAATAAATCTTGTTACACAAAACAAACTACTAGGAGTTTACATGGATGAAGACTTAAAGTTTGACTTCCACGTTCAACAAACAGTTTAAAAATGCACCAAAAATTAAGTACTCTATATAGGGTAAAACTCTGTCTATCTAACACTGCAAGAAGTCATATCAACATTACACTCCTGCTAGTTACTCTCTTTTACTCAGCATCAGTACTGACAAACATCCAGCTAATGCAGCTAAACAAATTTAAACAGTGCTACAACAAGGTCATAAAATTTTTAGCCAACTCTCAACTGTTTTGTCCTCAGAGACCGCCAGTGGCTTGAACTACCTTACCAACTCATATACTGCCAACTTCCTATTATCAACAGTCTAATAAACAAACCAAATGACTATCCTCTAGCCAACCTTGTACAACCATACAACTCATCCAGAAACGTGCTCTCTTCTCACAAAGACCTTCTACATATATCAGAACCTAATAACTGTGCAGGCCGATCCCAATACTCCCATCAAGTCTCACAGACCTGGAACTCCATCCCCATAACAGCAATACCGGACTGTTTGCTAAAGTCTTTCAAACTACAACTAGAGTCTCACTTCCTCAACTTCTGCCTCTGCTAATGTGCTGCACTAGAGTACCACATCACTCCTCTTCAGCCTCATCCTTGCTCATCTTCCTCCATATCCTCTTCCACTGTACTGTATCTCATTCGCTTTCCCCTTTTAGTTATATTCCTTCAACCTCAGTCAGACTTTCCTGGTAAACAAAAGCAATAAATAAATAAATAAATAATAAAATAGAGGGGTAATGAGGGACGGAAGATTATACAGACACAAAGAGTGCCAATGCATCTGATGGAAAAAGAGAAAGACACAGAAAAGCTAGCAACATTAATTAGTGCTACTAAATAAGGAACACCAAAGCAAGAGGACAAAATAAAGACATTAATCGGGGAAAGAATACAAAATCTGCAGAGAAAAGAGGAGAAGCAGATTAGACAAGATTGGGAGGGTTTGTAGAATGAACTGGTAGAAATACAAATGGAAAGGAGAGCAGGAGAAAATAGTAAAAGGGAGAAAGAAAATTAAATTACGAGAAGAATTCAAAAGTGGAAAGAAGAAAGAAAGGCTGCAGATGGATTGTACTTTAAAGTGAATCGAAAGGCAAGTAAGACACTTGTAATGACATTACATCAACAGGAAGAGGGGAGTATATGAGTTATTATATGAGACAGAGGAGAGAATGAGAATAAAAGTGGAAGATATAGCAGAAGATATATCAAAGCAAGGGAGTGGCAGGGAGCAATTATTACAGGAAGAAATAGTGGAAATGGCTAGATGTGAGAAAAATGGAGAAGCAAAATGCACAGAAGTTAATGGACAGGATAAGTACAGAAAAGGTTCTAAAGACTTGGAAAAAAGTGGTGAAAGGTAAATCACTGGGAAATAATAGGATATCAATTGAGTGTTGGCAACTAAAACAGAAGGAAGTTGTGAATAGATGAGCAGACATATTTAATAAAATACAAGAAAATAAGGAGGTTCCAGACTCGTGGAAAGAAGCAAATATCTCAGTTATACCTAAAGAGGGGAAGGATCAGAGAGTTCTAGCCTCAAAAAGACTAATTTCAGTGTTGAACCACAACTACAACTGTCTTATGTTGATATAAGCAAAGATTCTGCCTAATTTAATAGAATGTGTTCAGACAGGATTTGTAAGGAAATGAAGAACAACAGATAATCTGATCAGACTCCTTTTGCAGCTACAAGAGGTACAAATGAAAGGAAGTGAGCTGGCCCTAATTTTGTTAGACACAGAAATGGCATTTGACGGGATTGGGTGAGGATATTTATTAGAGGTAATTAGAAAGAGAGGGTTTCCAGTAAAATGGAGATGTTCATAGGTTCATAGGTGTTTACTAGGCTAGCCATGCATCCCGAATCTCTGACAAGTTCTGATGCCCTTGATAAGTGTAAGCATGGGCCTGAGAGATGAACCATTTACAGGCTACCTGTTTGTATTAGAGACACAGGTGCCAAACCAGGGATGAATTCCCAGTTTCCCATCCAGTTGTCCAAGTTGCATTTGAATTGGGTTAGGGAGGAACTCTGCTTCACATGGATGGGGAGTCTGTTCCGTAGACGAGGTAGTCTCTGGGATACATACCTATCTCTCCAGCAGGTCCTATTTATATAACAGGCAAGGTTTAAGTCTTTAGAATGGGATAAAAATATATGAATATATATATATATACACTCAAATATTTTATGCGGGACAGGACAAAAATTATAGACAAAAATCAGGGGCAGTTGAGAGGTGTGTGTGTGTGTGTGTGTGTGTGTGTGTGTGTGTGTGTGTGTGTGTGTGTGTGTGTGTGTGTGCGTGCGTGCATGTTTGTGCATGTGCGTGTGTGCATATGTGCACGCGCGTGTGCGTGTGCATGTGTGTGTGTATGCGTGTGTGCGTGCATGCATGTGTGCGCACACGTGTGTGCATGTGTGTATAGTGTGCATGCGTATGCATGCATGTGTGTCTGTGTGCATGTGTGCACGCGTGTGTGCGTGCATGCGTGTGTGTGTGCATGCATGTGTGTGTGCGTGCATGTGCATGTGTGTGTGTGCATGCATGTGTGTGTGTGTGTGTGTGTGTGTGTGTGTGTGTGTGCGTGCGTGCGTGCATGCGTGTGTGTGTGTGTGTGTGTGTGTGTGTGTGTGTGTGTGTGTGTGTGTGTGTGTGTGTGTGTGTGTGTGTGTGTGTGTGTGTGTGTGTGTCTGTGTGTGCACTTTTCCTCCTTGGAACACATGATGTAAAATAATGTGGTCAAGGCCTTAAGTTCTCAACAGTTTAAGACAGGGTAATGAGCTAGTACTAGGAAAACAAAATAAAGGGGTGAGAACAGTGAGCAAGCAGTTGGAGGGGTGGTGTACAGAGCTGAAAATGAAAATAAAAGGACATGCATAATGGCTTAAAATACTTCTGTTTATGTTATTAAATTGAAAGGACATTTTCAGTCAGTTTAGCAGTGCTTACATTCCGCTGATTTACAGGTCAGAAGGTACAACTGCAGCTTGAAATCTAACTTTCATCTTCCATTGCAGGCAATGTCTTTTGGGGAGGAAGCTTTAAGGAAGCTGCAAGGCATTTTTTTCTTCTTAATGTATTACAGTTCATTTACATCAACGATGTATACTACACTAGTAAAAATACCTTCAGTGATATGACGTTTCAACTTTTGAATGATTTTTTGATAATCTCCACTTTCCCTCCTTGGAATACCAGTGAAAAACAATGATGTACATCTCATTTCCTGATAAAAGAAATCATTAACTAATAAACATCATTCTGGTTCAAAATACTTTAAGGGAAGCATACGTTGCGGTTCCTGTTCTCCAAACAAAATGCTTACTTAAGATCTATGAGGAGATTTCAGATCATGCTATTTATTCTTGTGTACAATTCATCATTAAGCTATACTTAGCTAACTACTCCCATGTATTCCAGGTCATGACCTTGATTTTGCTATTTGCAAGTCAGAGTCAGAGTAATTAATCTTGTTACTTATTACTGACTGTGACCCTAACCGGGAAAAGCCGAAAGACACAACAACAACTTATTACTGACTGTATAATGGTAGTATGTGTGCTACCGTTACAGTCTGAGTAGCAGGTAATGTCAGTTCCTGTTTATTAAAAACCGAAATGTGATGCCGTCTTGCTCTGAATGCATTTGAATCTCATGCTGTAGACTTTAAAACTCTAGCATTTTAATGGAGTAGTTTTATTGTGTGGTTTGGAGATTCTCTTTGTCTGCATTCCAGAGCAATGGAAGGAATACTTCTCTGCATGATAAAGTTACAGCTCTACTTTTAATCATGTCATCAGCATAGAGCAGGCTAAGTTACTGCATTCATTATAATGCATGTCTGCATGCATCTTGTTAAAGGATTAAGACTGCTGTTATTATTATTATTATTATTACTATTATTCTGATTATGTGTAGCTTGTAGTGATCCTTTTAGAAGTAGAATTCTTAACAAGTTCATATTGATTAGCTGTTTTATTTCTAGACAAATAAATGACATTTGCCAATTTAGTAGTTTGCTAGAATTCATATATGATATACTGTACTTGCACTGTGCTAATGTTTACTGTGGCAGTTCTTTGATGTGTCAGAGTTAAAACTGAGTATACAATATACATGATGCTGTTAAGAAGAGGTAAAATAAGTTCTTTATATGATGGCATGGAACATGACAAAGGTGAAATCCATACAAAGATGAGACGCCAGTAATTACCTCTCTAGAAACAAACCAAGAGGAAACTTTGCAGTGGGGAGGGTGTGATGTTTTTTTTTCCATATTTATTTTTATTTGTTTTCCAAAAGTATATTGCAGTAGATAGCGATACAAACAATCATGAAAATTGTCAGATACAAAGTAATATTTGTTTCAACATGCAATCCGGTTGTATTTCTACTAAGTCACATAGAATAAAATGCATTTACTATTTATTTTCAGATTTTAACAGGAAAATGCATAGAATTATCCTAACTGCATGGTGTAGTAAACTCCAACATAATATATACACTATTTACAGTAGGTGCAACAGCAGCTAAAGGGCAGACGCATGAGAGAGATGTATCTGTATTTGATTCATCATTAAGTTGCTTGTCTAAGCGTCTTTGGTTTGTACTTTACTTAGTATAGGGGAATTTTGTATACAAAGTGATGATTTGATTCTTTGAAAAATATTCATTCTTTTAGAATGTGGTTCAGAAGGAGATTCTAGTATTTTTTAAAATACGTGCGTTTATTACTATCTCTTGTGATTAATTTATGTGCTGTAACATATCTAGTAGCTTTCTTCCTGAATTCTTCCCATGATAGTTTGGTTCTATCTGTCCAATTCTGGGTGATTATAGTTTCATTAGAGCAAATAATGTGACTAATATCCATGTGTCCTGCTTAAGTAATGTTTTGGGGGTTATATGTAGGATAGCAAATTCCCACGATAATGTTGACTGCTCATAACCCATTTTTTCTAACTTCACCTTCAGAGAACACCATAACTTGTATATAAATTTACAGCCCCATAGGATGTGAAAGAGATCAGCGTTCACTGTTGGGCAATAGGAACAGTTTGGGGAGTAGTTTGAATTAAATGTATTTAAAATCACTGGTGTGTAGTAGGCATTATTGCTGATCATCAATTGTGTATAGATTAAACTCTTGATAGGGGATAATTTTAGTGCAGCTTCTATCACTCTGGATTTTTGTTCATCCATAACTGTTTTCATTTTTCTCATTCTAGTAGACAGAGAACAGTAAGGATGATTAATATCTGATGGATGTAATTAACTTGTATGTGTTAGAGAGCATTTTCTTTTTGTAAGAAAGGCATTGTAGCATTGAGTGGAGGATGTGATGTTCACTTCCTGAATTATGGTGTGCACCTAGTTCACTTAATAAAAATCGAACGTGCTACAAAATAATCAAGAAGAAAATAGAAGGCAGTCCACAGTTGTGTTAAAAATGTAATATCATTTATTAAAACAAACAAGCAAGTCGCGTTTAGAATAATAAAAAGCATCAGAAACATTCATTATTTATATAGAATCAGGTTGTTTGGAGCAAGGGAGTGGTTACAGAGGGTGGTTCTGTTAAGAGCAATAAAAGCATTAAAATCATTCCTTCAGCCCCAGCAAATGTCATGTTGGAGGCACCCTAGGCACTTCCAGTCCAAGTATCGGCTTGTCACAGTCACACATCTTAAGCAACCTTTTAATTCATGCTGCAAACTTTCAGGAGTAGTACACACAGACTGAACTGTAACTATAGTGTTCTTACATTACAACAGGCCTATGTACCACACTATATTAGCCCATCTGAGAGGGACATTTACAGTTACTGGCATTTAGTTACAACAATGATACAATACAACAACTCTCTGTACAGAGCTGGGCTTAAGTGAAATGACACCCTAGTAAATACCTACTGTTTTAGCTCCCCACCACCACCCACACACAAATCATCCAGTGCTCCCCTCTGCCCCCCTCCCCAAATCTTGTGCTCCCCATACCATGCACATTATTTTTTGTTCGTCCTTTTCTCGCATTTTGCTTTACTCTTCAGCTTTTTCATGAAGCCATAACTTTCTATATTCTCTGAAGTGCATTTTATTTATTTTTTCTTTTTACATAATCTTTTCATCCAATGATGGCTTGAACAGCAATTATACATAAGGAAATAAATTCAATGTTGCCGTTCGGTTTTAGTTTTCCTAGCATCATTTCAATACACCTTTCCTGACTAAGACAGGACAGGAATAACCATTTGCAAAATAAATCAATTAAGCTAGTGCCCCAGAAGCCATGGGGTTATAGATGCTCTGGGATACATGTTAGAGCTTTTCCCATCCTTTTAGTCCAATGGTGGCCTGAACAAAAAGCACGAATAAGAAAAGAATTTCAGTGTTATTTTTTTCTTTCAAGGAAGACATAAGTTATACCCAAGGCTTAATGATTAAAGGTGACAAAATAGTAGCACACAATAAACTAACAAACCAATTATTGTGAGAATACACAGGTCCTATCTGGAAATATACCTGCCTCCCAACCCCCCCCCCAAAAAAAAGATAGTATTTATGCATCCTTCTGGGGTTAGTGGGGTTAGAGTAGGATTAAAGTAGAGGTTCAAATTGCCACAGTCATGTATTTTAAGTGACTGCTGACATGCATAGACATAGCACGCTTTGTCATTCCTAATCCCTAACCCCCAACCCCCCAAATGCAGCCACCTGTATACATGTCTGATGTGTGACTGGGAAGAAAGTGAACAAAAATAATGATTATAGTAATGTTTTGTATTTTGTTGCTCCTAGACAGTACACTGCCCCTTAAACTAGCTATAGTAACCTTCTTTGTACACCACTGAGGTCTGTAAGAAGAGTAAAGGAAACAATGACAACACTGTCTCCAGCCCAAACACAAGCTATGATAACCTCCTGTGCACATCTATATGGTTTGACTGTGATTCATATTAAAGAAGTAATAACCATACAATCCCCAGCACCCCCTCCCACACACATAACCTACATCAGCTTTCTGTACACACACATCTGAGCAGGACTGGTTTTAGAATGGGTGCAAATGAGAGCAGAAACCATTATCGGCTTTAATCTAACTGGGTCATATTACAGTCCTCTTCAAGTTAAAGAGTGTAATCAGAAAACAAATGCATTTTTCTCCTAATTTTTCCCGAGCCAACAACAATTTTTGTGGGGCCCACACAGTCAAGGACAATTATCCATTTATGCAGTCTAAGGAGTGGGAGCCCCCACACAGTCAAGGATGATTATCCATTTATGCAGACTAAGGAGTGGGGGCCACCACACAGTCAACAATCATTATCCATTTATGCAGAATAAGGAGTGGGGGTCAGCACACTCACAGAAGATCTAAGTGTCTGAATGATCTGTGATATTTTACATGCCTTATTTTTGGAATATAATTACTTGTTGTGTTAGCTGCATTTTTTACTGATAACCAGAAGAATAATTTAGGTGTCCTGCCATTATTGGGTGTGTGCACACATAAAAATTGGTGATATTTTTTAAACACATACACGCATAAGCCATAGCAATATTCGTTTTGTACTTATTTGAATAAATAGCAATAGTTGTGCAACAATGGTACTACCATGCCAGATCAGTGAATGTTGTTTAGCAGTCGTCAAACAGCAGCAGAGGATAGTCACTTTTATTTACCTCATTGAGGAATAATGCATACCTGTCACTGTCCCTGACTTCATAGACCTTCCCTGATTTTGCCTCATAATTTTGCTCTGTCCTTCATAAAAAGTTTGATTTGCTGGCAAATCATTCAGAATTATAGACAGTCAATAAATCCAGATATCAGAGTGTTATACTTATTGTGCAAAAATGCATGTTGATGCAAAAGGTGTTATTCTACTAGCGTTTTAAGTGAATTGGAGTAATATTTAAAACATCTTCCTGATTATGAGCCTTTATTCTGCTATTATTTTTGGCAATCCATATAATTCTTCAGCAAAGAAGATGAGAGTTACGGAATCTGGTGCCAGTATTTATAAAACTCCTTGAAAGGGAAACCCATCCCAGAAGACTAGGAGCATCAGCTCCTCTTATAATCCAAGGTGTGCAGTGAGATGGGTCACTCTTGGCTGTTGAACTCTGTAGTGCTTTCTTCATTTCTGTTTATTATCAGCTTTATCATAACAGGGTTACATCGCAGCCCTGTTTAGGTAAAAGAGCATAGTCATTTTTCCACAACCATTAGCAGCTTTTGTGGGGATGATTGAGGGCCCTCCACCTGCAGCCACAGGTCTTGCAGGTACCTAAAGCTGGCTGTGTTGTTAGTTTTAGTGGAAGAATGGTCACCAGCTAGGTTTAACTAAGCACTATGTCAATGGTAAAATATTGTGAAGCCTGTTACTTGATAAAATGCTGTTACTATAACCAAAAATATCTTTGAATTTTAAAGGAGATATAAATAAGAGTTATTATTACCTACCTGGTTTATTAAGTATACAAGACTGTTGTACTAGTTTTTGTATGTTTGACAAACATGTTAAAAAATATCAAGATAACTTGCTGTGGTTGAGTGCCCCAGGAACACAGAGCCCCCTGCAAACCCAGTGTTTGCTGGTGCCTAAAGCCAGCTATGTATGTAAATAGGGAATGTTTTTGATGCTGTTCATCATACTAAATTAGATCACTTGTCTGTGTGTTTCAATAAAGGATATTCCATTTTTAACTCATCTGTGGACTGCATACTATTTTCTATTTGATTATTTTGTAGCACGTATTTTACAGTTTGATTTTTATTAAGTGAACGTCATTCTTGCAGAACAGTGCCCCCTGGGTAGGACTGCGCAGAAGTGGGCATGGCTTGTGTGATTGACATGCCAAATGGCTATGATGTCGTATGCCAATGATGCATGATTGACTGACATACAGATTCTACAGTGACATCATGCATAAATTGGTTGTTGATTGACACATATGGAAATCACCCCTGTATATGTAATTTGTGAATGTTCCTGAGACTGAATTAAATACCACAGGTGGTTAATGTAAGTAGTAAGACATTTCCCTTTGCCTTAGGGCAATGAATCTTTGTAAGACAAGGTGATTTTAGGGTAAGTGTTGAGTTTCAGAGTGGAAAATGTTACCATTTGAAATCTGTTAAATTTGCAGAAGCATATCTGTCCTAAGAATGAAAGGTTACCCTTGCTGTTCCACCACACTAATTGGTACTGTAAGGTGGAACTCGGTAGGGGAAGCATCTCCGTCAACCTCTTTGCTCAAAAACCAGAGACAAAGCAGAAAATGTTTACAAAGTGTTTTACTTCAGTTAGTTAATAGAAAAGCAGGTTTTGCATCGGCTTGCATTTTGAAGCATTGGCGGGTGGTACTGATTTCATTCTACGTAATTATAAGTTATACTGTCATCTTCTGAGTTTTGTCCTACAATTTTTAAAGTCAGACTTTGAAGGTGCTGGCTAAAGATCATCAAATTCTGATTTAAACAAGTCGTCAAAACACTTATCAGTTCCATTAGCAGCAGTACTAGTTACACTCTGTGTGAATGTTAGGATTATTCTGTAGCCATCTTCCGTGGATCCTGTTGTCCTGATCTGGTATCCAATAAGATCTTTGAAAGTTTTGTTCGCTAAATGTGGTAACTTCCATTATTTTTTCTTTTCAAATTATTTGCAGTTTTATTTTCACTCTTTCCCCTGGTTTTAGTAAAGAATGTTTATTGTCTGTTCTACCAAAACATAGTTTCTGCTGCTTTTGCCTTTCCTGTAAGTGTAGTAAGTGGTATGGAAGTACGCCCATTGACGCTAGAGAATTATTTCATTATATGATGCATAAATGAATGATTGCATAAAGTACAAGTTTGTGGCTTGCAGAGCATTGTGAAGAGTTTTTTTTTTACTTCAGTTTGCTATTGAATAAATAGCATACATTTTATTTTGCTGTTTCTTAGTTCCCCCTCGAGTGATCATGCCGAACAGCTGATGAATATTCATCAGGCTGGTGAAGACATCCCCCTGAATATTCATTTAAGATTCGCACAAGTCACCAGATCCGGGGCGGGGTCTCAGAGGGAATACTATTCTACAACAACACCAAGGGAATTACGTGCATAACATAATTCAGGAAGTGAACATCACATCCTTCACACTGAAAAGTTTCTTCTTGGCTTGTTTTTTTGCCCAGTATAGGTTGCATACTGGGTTTTTCTGAGACTTCGAGGGATACCACAGATTTTTCTTTTTGTAATTACCTCTTTAGGAGGCAACAGCCAGGTAAAAGATGGAGAATATTTAGTAGTTGGTGAATTTCTGAAATCAAATTGGGTGCACAACTTTAGTGAAGAGACACAAAGTTCTTGGTTTAGGGTTACACTGAACTGGATCACAGTGTGTGCTTGTTTGAAAACTACTTGTTTAGATATTTTTATAAGAAGAGTCTAGCTGTCCACCAAGGATGTGTTGGTTGTAAGCACAACCCTCAACCTGGAAACATCAAAAATCTGGACAAAGGCCCATGAAAAGTAGGTACAACTGGCAAAAAAATCGGGATGCTGATTAACATAAAATTTGCATGCATAATCATGTAACCCCACCCTACTCTA
This sequence comes from Protopterus annectens, assembly GCF_019279795.1. NCBI lineage: Eukaryota > Metazoa > Chordata > Ceratodontiformes > Protopteridae > Protopterus > Protopterus annectens. The sequence goes on along the minus strand of NC_056727.1, from coordinate 4,089,778 downwards.
ATGGGATTATGGGATACCAACATGAAGATTGAAGTCACTAAATAATAATGTATAATTGCAGACATATGAATTTCAGACTTCAAATCTCTAAGAAAAATACATAACAATGTTATTTTAGCAACTGAGTTTACAGGAGCAAATATTTAAAACTCTTTCCCTATTTTTGGGCCTTTGTCCCACTATTAGTTTTGGCTTTGTCCAGATTTCTTGCTCTGAGAGATTGAGAGGTATGATACTATCTTCCCCATCTAATCTCTTGTCATATTTGATGGTTCCTATTAAATTATATAAATTAGCTCCACTTTAAGCAAAAAAAAAATCTGGCACCAATGGCTCTTTCACAGCAATGACCAAAGCTGAAACAAATTAAATGGTTTATGGACATATGTATCATTCAAATCAGCAGATTTAAACTCCGGGTATTGTCACAAGTTGCTACTGTAAAAGAACAGCATGATTCAACATATTGAAAAAATCAGCAGTCACTCTAAGAAATGGTTGAAGTGTTTGGCTGCAGGCAAAACGCAGTTTAAATTCAGAAAATATAACTGTACTTTCTCAAAACTCTACACTACATTTTTTTCTGCTGATCACATGTAAGAAAACAAACAGCTTCTAACAGCCAAAATACATCTGCTCAGAATTCATTGCACCCTGTGATGTGTCACTCCAACATAAACCAAACCCTGGGGACTTGTGCCTCAAAAGGAATGCAACACTGTATGCACTGACTGCAATCAGTGATGCTTGTGCTAGGGCTACCATGTTTATTACTCTTGCCATTTTAGCAAATAACATGAACGTGCTTAAAGCAAATTCATAAAAACTATAAACTCAAACGTTAACAAAAATTTATACTCACGCATACACACCCCAATCTACCTGTTACAGAAAAAAACTTGAGTGACAACAATGTTAGAAAAATCTGATGCAAATTAAGGTTGCTGTTTACAAACAGATGGACTGATTGCTACTGTTTCCTGTATAAGTAATTAGTTGTCTATATATAACAAGTATTTGCAAACCTTGAAGACATCCCTGTAAGTGCCATTCTCAACTCTTTGAATGAGTTCATAATCCAGCTGGGGGTTTCTTCACATGATGTCTCCAGGGAGATGAGATGTGGGATCTATATTTCCCCCTGGCAATAGCCCAAACAAATTAAATCTTGCAATCAAACTGTTAACAGTACTTTTAGTTATCGAGGAAAAAGTTGTTGTTAATGCTGACTAGTACAGATTCTAAAAATGACTCCTAGTCCATCTCCAACAGAAAGTTATTCACAGTTGTGAATTGTCCCAGGAGCCAGTTACCATACCAATAATAAAACGGCTCCAGCGATTCCCAGAAAGCACAATAACAAGTGAACCCACTAAATCCAAGTGATTTGGTATGGCTTTATTTCTGTTTTAACTTTTTAAAAGAGCTGCAGGCCCTATTATTCATCAGCGATCCAAAGTGTCAGGTTCTCAGTAGATGGTAGCTGAGCTGCTCTCTTTCGGTTGTCCAACACGTCTTGCTCTCTCTGAAGTTTGAACTGAACTAGCTGCTGCGCTGCTGCACATTGCAGACTATGTAAACAGTACAGTCAATCACACCTCTCGCGCCCTCAGCTGAATTCTGACAGGCTAGCAGGCTGCACACGAAACTGACATCATCACACACACACCCCCGCATGTAATGACATCAGCAAAAAAAAAAAATCACAAAAAAATTAAAAAAAAAAAAAAGACCAGGGAATTTGGGAATTAAGAGGGCCTCTCAGAAATACATGGAACCCCATTATTTGGACCTCAAACCAGCAAATATCAAGGAATTCAGTACATTTGAGTGGTATGAGCACAACAGTATGCTTCTAGTCAACTAGAAATTATGGACTATACAACTGTGATCTGATGTGATGGCTGACTAGGTACAATACACACAATGATCTGCATCCTCCCTCTTTCATTTGTTCAACATGGAATAGAAGAACAAGACATTTTGCATGCTAGATATCACAACAACATTTAACAACAAATCAGAACTCAAGTCCAAGTCACTGTGTATTTTGGATTGAGTCTAGAAATTCTACCTGATGTGGTCATATAAACATTTGACTGGATTTAGCAACAGGGACAGTCTCTGGGGATTCTTTCTCAATTGGAACTTCGTGGATTACATCAGGATTATTTGAAGCAAGTACACTGTACTCTGGAATTTGAACAAGTGTAGGGTCACACTGAGAAATAGACTCTCTGGCACAGGTAATCTGCTGCATCACTGGTTTGGAGACTGGAAGTATATGTCTTCAATTCCTTCTGAAATCCATTCCTTCAAATTGTACAATGTAAAATCTCGGTTCTTCACAAATATTTTTGAAAATTCCCACTCAGTCATAGCCTTTAGATGTTTGCATTCTCACAATCTTTCCTTGCCTTAATGGTCTAAGAAGTTTGCTGGACTTATCGTAGTACAACTTTTGAAAAGTTGAGTCTTGACCACTCTGTTGTTCTTTGCATTTGGAATCAATAATTGTTTACTGATCAGTAGAGTTGTTCTTGTCTGTGTGGACATTAATCTCTGAGCAGGTGAACCAAGCAAGTTTTCTCAAGGAATGTTTCTGAGATTGAGTGGGTTAAGAAAAACATTGGTACCATCTGTGACACTGCCAGCCCAGCTATCGGGAATTTTGTAAATAATCATATGTCATTTCTGAATATTAATATGATTCATATGCTTGTCTTACAAATGTAAGAAAATTATGTTATGTGTATATTAAACTACTGGTGCAGAAGTGTGTGTTGAACTGTATGTTATGTACTGAGCTTCAAGAATGTAACCACAGTGTACCCTACTGGAAAAGAACAGAAATGTATATAAACTATATACCTATGAAAATTTACGTTTTAATAGCAGAAGATAGAACATACAGAGTTAACTTGCAAAACTTCAAGAAAATAAGTTGAAAAGTAAAGTGTTTTACACTTGTGTTATCTCTCAGTAAGCAGACACAATGTCTAGAGCTAGAGGTTTTCCTATTGTCTTGAAATATAAATAATTACCAGGTTTCAAATGTAAAGTGTTTTATTGCTTCCTAGCAGCTGCACATCTGAGAGATATGTACTTCTCAGACAGAGATGATAAAATTCTTAGTTTCTGTTATCCTGGGAACTGAAAGCAGGTGACAAAGAGTGATGTCATCCAGGCTAACCCAGCAGCAATATGTGATATTAATTTAAGAACTCTCTCAGATAGAGAGACTGGGAATTTTGTATCTTGTCTTGGATCTAGAAACATCCATTCAGCACTTCTGCATCTGTCTTGCTTTGTTAGTAAGTCTAAGGTACAGTAATTTTTTTAGATATATTTACAAATATAATAACATTGGTTTAGATGTTTTCTGTATTTATTTGAGACTGTCCTGCAATGTTGTTTTAAAATATTTCCTGTGATTCTGAACTCTGTAGTTACTGTGTTGTTTGAGTATTGTCTTGTTCTTTTATTATTTATTATTAAATCTATTTAAAACTTTTAATTGTGGCTGGTTTGTTTAGAGATATTTAAGCTCTTCGAGTACTTGCATATGTGTTTGGTGACACTGTATGGGTCACTCCAGTAGCCTTGCTCTTGGTCACACTTACCATTTGGATAATAGTAACATTACACAGTAGGATTGGGCACCCTTTGTAAGGGCCTTAGAGTAGTTGATAAGTGGTGGTTGGTGGCAGTGATAACTACCATATAGGCTGGGCAGAAGGGGGCATAGCTAGTAAACCTGCGCCAGCCTTCCCCAGGAGTGTATGTGTGTTTGTACATAAATCATATCTCAAAGTGTGTGTGTGTGTGTGTGTGTGTGTGTGTGTGTGTGTGTGTGTGTGTGTGTGTGTGTGTGTGTGTGTGTGTGTGTGTGTGTGTGTGTGTGTGTGTGTGTGTGTGTGTGTGTGTGTGTGGGTGTGTGTGTTTGTCTGTGTGTGTGTGTGTGTGTGTGTGTGTGTGTGTGTGTGTGTGTGTGTGTGTGTGTGTGTGTGTGTCAGCTACTTGGTCAGGGACACGAAGCACTGGTTGGACAGAGAGGGTTCTGGAGGTTTTGGCTTGACCACTCGGTTGAGATCTTAACCCTATAGCTGTGCCAAGTGGGGAGTCTTATTGGGGATTTGGAGAAAGAGGCAGAAACCAGCCCCACACTGACTGTGATCTCTCTATGTTCTTAAGGGAAATTGTATACACTTTGAACTGCACTCTCAGCTAATCCAATGGACTGTGGATACTCAGAACTACTAGTAATATGGGCAAAGTCTCAAGACTCAGGAAATTTCTTGAACTGCTGACTTGGCAACTGTGCACCATTGTCTGACTTTGTACAGACTACCATTAACAGAAAAATGTCTCTTCAATTTTGTAATGACAGTGCTGGATTTTAAGTTAGAAAGAAGGTCAATGTCAAACCAATTCAAGTAAAATCTACTAACACTCTCACATAAAAGTACTCCTAATGTCAATAAGGTTGTCGGTAGTACATACACTGCACCCATAAAGCACAACTCAAAGCAGACATATTGACGCACATATGCTGAGGTAATTAAATGTAACCTTCCTAAACCACAAAGACCTCCTAGATGAAGTACACATAACAAATACCCACAGCAGCCCCAAATGCACTCTTTCAAAACAACACCTACATCAACACATACAACTACATCTCATGGAGCCTCTACCTCTAAGCCCATAAGGCAAACCGCCACACAATCCAACATTCTAGTCATTGGAGACTCCACCGTAAGACACACTGCTGTCCCTCTCAGCAGGCTGAGTAAGGAGAAAGTCACGGTCAGTTGGTTATCAGGAGCTAGGATCTGCCACATTACGCACACACTCAACATGTTTATACAATCAAAACTAGTAGAAAAAGCACACAAAAGTACAGAAAACAGTGGGCAAAGTAAACTAGTAATGTATACAAGTGTGCAAGTGTGTGCATGACTGTCCACCAGTATGGTAAATGGGGGAATTATACCAATACTACATGGTAATAGCGGCATGAAAAATGTGTGTTTTGAATTTACCATTTAAATCTCTGGTGCGATGCAATAAATCTATCCAAAGCAGAACTGAGGTTAAAGTAACTAATCTATTCAAAGCAGAATTGAGGTTAAAGTAACTAAACATATATATATATATATATATATATATATATATATATATATATATATATATATATATATATATATATTTATACACATTCTACACATCATTTTTATTATTTAGTATATTTTTGTACATAAAAATATTCCTCAAAAATTCCCTAAATAACCTTTACAGATTGTGTGGCAGCTTATGTAAATTCAACACACTCTTAATAAAGCAATATTAGTTAAACCCTGGTTTTCTGAATGCATTTAATTTCAACTGCCAGCATAATTCTTTTTTCTACAACACACCACTGGCATCTCCATCAAGCTCATCCATCTCTACACAGTCCAGAATTATAAATTTTAAACTAGAATGTCTGGGGTGTTCTAATAAGTGTTTGGATAAGGTATTCCTCTGGCATTAGTGTCTGATGTCAGAAAGTTGACCTGAAATCCTCCTTTTCAGTTTATTCATAGTCTTACCCACATAAAATGCAGGGCAGTCATTACACATGGCCCTATATACAACTTTTTCAGTATTACAGTTACCACCTGCTGAAGATTTCACCATCTTTTTATTGCAGTTTTTGGTTTAAATATAGTTTTATCAGTTATATTTTAAAGTGTTTGGTATAATGGCTCTTTCAGCTGAGGATGTTGAGAGTGCTAGTGGTGTCTGGAAAAAATCTCAACCTCTTAGCTCAAGAAAACCAGACAAAGTCTAAAATAATGGGGGGGGAATCAAACGCTTAAAAATAGGGACAAATTTTAAATATTATCAGCAGGGTATTAATGTTCAGATAATGCCCACTGAAAAATAAGTCCTCCACTTCACAGCAGCATATTAAGCTGCAGTGGAGCTCGGACGGTAACAGATATAATGGCCGCCATTATTTCACACTGACTAAGCAGGGCTTTTGCTGTGTAGTGGGTGAAAAATTAAAACAAATAAAAAAATTAAAAAAGAAAACTGTGTATATTCAAATGTGCATGTGAGTGCAAGCATGCATGAAAGAGAGAGTGGGATTGAGAAATCCATTATTTTACACTTGCTAAGCAGTGCTTTTGCTGTTTAGCGAGTGTAAAATTAAAACACATAGATAATTAAAAAAAAAATTGGAAAGTGTGTGTGTGTGTGTGTGTGTGTGTGTGTGTGTGTGTGTGTGTGTGTGTGTGTGTGTGTGTGTGTGTGTGTGTGTGTGTGTGTGTGTGTGTGTGTGTGTGTGTGTGTGTGTGTGTGTGTGTGTGTGTGTGTGTGTGTGTGTGTCTGTGTGCAAGAGAGAGAGATCGATCAAGCAGTGAATGGAACTCAGATAAAATTAAGAGGTATGCATCCCTCTCAACCTCTTAGCTCAAGAAATCCAGATAAAGTCTAAAATAATGGGGGGGTCAAATGCTCAAAAATAGGGGCACATTTTAAATGTTGCTCTTATAAAATTGGAAAGTTGCTATAATGACAGGATTTATGTCAACATCCATTTTTCTGGAGGAGTCCATACCTGTCTCCTCAGAGACACCCCTAATTTTGACTTAGATTTTAGCCTGCCTCCCTTAATTCCAACTAAAACTAGTGACATTTGGAGAAAAGATGTTGAATTACACATAACAAACAATGACAATAAACAAAGTTATAGACCTGTTTTTTACTTCAGAAAATGTATATTAATACACATTATCTTATTTTGTCAATGTCTCAAGTTAACTGAACTAAAATTTTAAGTGCCCCTGATTACTTCTGAATTTGTCCCTGATTCTGTTGAGATTTATCCCCAATTAGTTGAGAGCTATGATAAAGTCTAAAACTCAAATGTAACTCATTATTCATTGACTTCAACTCCCCAGTTCAACTCCTCAGTGATTTGCCAGCATAACAAATATATATATATATATATATATATATATATATATATATATATATATATATATATATATATATAGATGGATAGATAAATAGTAATGTAAAAAATATATTAAACAATTTAACTGGTAGCCCATTCTCTATGCACAATAATGCCCTCCAGGGTGTGTGCTATTGTGTAAATAACATGTTGGACCTCAGAACTACCTTGGGCAGGCATTATTTACACAATAACACACATAGCTAGGATAATATATCTATCTATATCTATATATCTATAGCTATATATCTATCTATATATATATATATATATATATATATATATATATATATATATATATATATATATATATATATATATATATATATATATATATATATGTATATATATATATATATATGTATGTATATATACAGTGGATATAAAAAGTTTACACACCCCTGTTAAAGTGCCAGTTTTTTGTGATATAAAAAAAATTAGGCCACAATAAATCATTTCAAAACTTTTCCCACTTTTAATGTGACCTATAACCTGTACAATTCAATTTAAAAATAAACAAATCTGTGACGGGGAAATATAAAAAAGTAAAAAAAACTGTATAATACGCTGGTTGCATAACTGTGCACACCCTTAAACTAATACTTTGTTGTGTATGTACACCCTTAAACTAATACTTTGTTGAAGCTCCTTTTGCTTTAATTACAACACTTAGTCTTCTTGGGTAGCAGTCACTCTAAATTGGCCATAGGCATGAGTGTGTGTATGTGTGTGTGCCTTCCGTGGAAGGTTGGGCGCCGGGCTGGCAACTTGACACCGTAAAACTCCACTGCCAATCATGAGCAGACAGGTGATCTGCTTTGGCAACCCCTAACCGGGAAAAGCCGAAAGAAGAAGAAGGAGAAGAAGAGTCTTCTTGGGTAGCAGTCTATCAGCATGGCGCATCATGACTTGGCAATATTTGCCCACTCTTCCTTGCAAAATGCTGCAAATCTATCAGATTGTGAGGGCATCTCTTGTGCACAGCCCTCTTCAGGTCAACCCACAGATTTCCTATTGGGCTTAGGTCTGGGCTCTGGCTAGGCCATTCAAATACTTTAATTTTCTTCTGGTGAAGCCATTCTTTTCTTGATTTGGATGTGTGCTTGGGGTCATTCTCATGTTGAAAGGTGAAATTCCTCTTCATCTTCAGCTTTCTAGCAGATGCCTGAAGATTTTGAGCCAAACGTGACTGGTATTTGGAACTGTACATAATTCCCTCCACCTTGACTAAAGCCCCAGTTCCAGCTGAAGAAAAGCAACCCCAAAGAATGATACTGCCACCACCATTCTTCACCGTGAGGATGGTGTTCTTTTGGTGATGTGAAGTTTTGTTTTTGCGCCAAATGTGCCTTTTGGAATTGTGGCCCAAAAGTTCATCCTTGGTCTCATCAGACCATAACACATTTTCCAACATGCTTTTGGGAAACTTGATGTATTGTTTTGCAAATTTTAGCCAGGCCTGGATGTTTTTTTTGTGTAAGAAAAGGCTTCCGTCCTGCAACCCTACCACATAGTCCAGACATATAGAGAATAAGGGAGATTGTTGTCACATGTAGTACACAACCAGTACTTGCCAGAAGTTCCAGCAGCTCCTTCAGTGTTGCTGTAGGTCTCTTGGCAGCTTCTCTGACCAGTTTTTGTCTTGTCTTTTCATCAGTTTTGGAGGGACATCCAGTATTTTGCAACGTCACTGTTGTCCCATATTTTCTCTACTTTTTGATGACTGTCTTCACTGTGTTCCATGGTATATCCAATGCTGTGGAAATTTTTTGTACCCTTCTCCTGACTGATACCTTTCAACAATGACTTCCCTTTGATGCTTTGTAAGCTCTCAGCAAACCATGGCTTTTGCCTCACAGCAAGAGGATCTCCAGTTTGATTCTCAGATGGCGTGACTTTTGTATGCTCCAGTTTCTACCCATATTCCAAAAACATGCAGTAGGTGGATTGTTCACTTTAAATTGTCTGTAGGTGTGAGTGTGTGTGTGGTTTTTCAGAACAATAGTGGCAGGGCTAGCTACCCTGGTGGTGTGAACTGTGGTTGTAGATCACTGTAACTCTTGAAGTGACACCTGGCCCCATGTGCACAAATGGGGAAAAAGGGGACTGTGAGTGTGTATATCTATATACATAAATATATATACAGATGTATATAGGTAAAGATTAGAGAGCTATATAGATCACTCTATTTATCTATCTATCTATCTAGGCAATAAGGTGTGTGTTTCAGTATGTGGACCAGAAGGAAAAATGCATTATGATGCCTGGCATGTGGCAGTATCCCTAGCAAGTACTCCCCAAATGCTATATTGCACTTATAAAATGGCTATTTGTATTATTATTATTATTTTGTAGAATTTTATGCTCAGTAGTTCATGCACAATAAATGCATGTTTTGTAATATATTGTAATGTAAGATAGGTTCTCTTCTCATTTTAACTGATTGCACTGCTGGATAATCACTTTTCAGCTGTGTGGAATTTTGGTATGACATTTACATGGTAGTCATTTTAGGGACTTTCTTTCAAACTGTTGTGTGTTGTTGCACAAATCCATTCGTACATGTCACTTCACAGTGATTTTTGCAAATTAAGTTTAGAATCTGAGTTGCACATATCCACTGGAGTAATTCAGATGGTGGTGGCCTATAGATGAAATGCTGAAAAATCTGACCTCAGATTATTACATTTTGGGTTTTAGAAAAGTAATGAGCATTTGTGTGAAAATAATGTTATAAAGCAGTTGTTTTATGTTTTATTAGCTTTATAGAGGAGTTCTTTGATTACAGTTTCTGTGGTAAAAGTTTTTATTTTTGAACTCTTATTTTTTTAATTTTTGAAGATATTTTCTGCCATTTTTGTTAAATATATCAGAGTCACCTTCCATTGCATGGTCAAACATTAGTGGTGAGAGACTTGATGGCATTCAGTGAAATTCTGAAGACTTGGAGGAAGAATGTGTCTGCAACTGAAAGCAAGGTCTGATTGGCTTGTATTAGTTTCCTCCTATACATAGATCATTTGTGATGCACAGGTAATTAGCAATCTGATTGTTCAGCTTTCCTTGCCCATATATGTGTATGATGCCATAGAAATATTTATTGTTTCCACATGCACATGTGCACTCACTCGCGCACACACACACACACACACACACACACACACACACACACACACACACACACACACACACACACACACACACACACACACACACACACACACACACTCACACACACAAAAACACACACACATCTATCTATATTATTTACTACTGTTGAATGATTGCTGACTTAAGCAAGTAATAATGAATAAAGAGGATTATGAGTGAGACACATAATATGTGTTTCAGTCATGGATGCCAAGAAATTTACCTCGAGAATAAAGTTTAAGATGTGAACTTTGGCATCCATGTTGAGAACACATAATTTTTCATTATAATCCGAGATCTGTTCATAATTCTTTGCAGTGCATTGAGATTTATCTTCTGCATGCACTACTACTTAGTGAAAATTTACATTAAAAAAGTGATGTGTTGTACCAGCTTGGTTAGCTGGTAAAACAGTGGGGAAGTGGTTGATGTCTTACATATTCCTTTCCATGTAAGGGAAGCAATTAGAATCAAACTACTGGGTGTACTTTAGCAGACAGCAGGCAGAAAGTGAAATGAAGCCATTTCATGCTGTACTGTTGCTGTTGTTTGGTCAATACTGTCTGCTTTTAGTGGAAACTTGATGTTAACAGCACCTAGGGATTGCTTAACAATCCTCTAAGTGTTGTAAGATTGGGTCTCGCTTTGTAGTAGTGCTTAACCAAGATATTATTTAACCATTTTTGAGCATAATCACAGCACTCCATGCATTACACAAATAATCAATTTCAAATAACAAAGGAAAGAGAAAAACTGAAGTGTATAATTCAGAAGACATTTAATCAATGAATGTGCTTCACTTTTTAATAAATCCCATTAATATATTTAAGATATTCTCAGTAGGTATAAGAAATATTAAATGTAATGCACTTTTAGAATGAAACTACCAGAGTGTAATATAACAATTGAGCTAGAAATTGGCAGATTATTAAAACATGTAAAAGCCTACAAAGTTAATAGTAGTTAAGTACTTTTTCCTTTCCCTGATCTTGACAAACTATAGCACATTTACAAACTCTTTCCACCAGATTTACTATTCCTCCATGCAGGACTAGCTTAGTCCTGCATGGAGGCGGCCATTTAGGAGCAGAATAGCAGCGCACCATGCATAGTAATGAGGCACGCTGCCTGAACTCTTAGGCTTACACTGAGCGTGTAAGAGTGCAGGGGGCGTATCCCAGAGCAGAGCTCTCAGAATGTACACCCCCCCACAATGAAGAACAGCAGAAAGGGGTATGAAATGAGAGAGAACACTCATAGGTGGCCGCATATCCCCACCAACAGTCTCCCATGTGTATAACAGCAACAGTATATATAAATAAAATGAAGAAACCCTTTATTTTTTTTTTAAATCTGATTAAAGCTAACCATAGGTGTGCAGGTGTGCCCATCACTTAGCTACGGTTAATGCAGCTTAAATGGCTGAAGAGGATAACAAGGAAGATATATGCAAATGAAGTATCATAGCAATAGTGTAGTGGGCAGTGCATTTGGCTTACAAGCAGGCATTCCCGGTTCGAGTCCCACTGCAGCACATTCCATTTCCATGGCAAAGCATGTTATGAGTAATATTTATGTTGCATAACCCACTAAATAACATATTTTCATGAACTGGAGTACTGCAGCAAATTCACATGTGAGGTGTCAGTGTCATAATGAATAAGGCACTAGTAAGCAGGTTTAAGCACAAATAAGCAGTATAAGCATATTTAAGCACTAGTAAGCGGGCTTAAGCCAGTTTGTGTGGTGGTAAGCAATGCCTACACTGGTTAAGCAATGGTAAAGCTAACTCTCAGTAAGCATATGTAACCGCAGTTTAGCAGTGCTTACTGTTGCGCAAACCCGCTTACAAATGCTCAAAAGTGCTTTAATCACTCTGTATCCAACGACCCTTGTTCTGCCCTTCAACAAAATAAACAGCCATGTAGGGCTTGAACCCAGGACCCTATACACCATAGTCACAGTAGTTAACCAGCAAGCCATCACAGAAGTACAGAAGAATGAGGTATCAGCAAACAAGTCCTCACCATAGTAAAACAAAACTGAACCTGTGAAAGGAATCAGTATACAGTCATATGTTCCATAACCCACTACATAACATAAATATGTGAAGTAAGCCCAGAAGTGAGGTGTAATTATAATAGAGTGTTGAAGTCCCCAGTAAAACACAAGGACCCCATAGAGTGTACGTACACATTAATCATGGGTACCAGGCATACATATAAGGTGTAATGAATAATAACACAATGCCAAAAAGGAATTATAATGCAAAGTCTAATGTAAGCAATGCTAAGCATTGCACAGGGCAGCTTAGGAGGTATAAACAATGTGTAGAGCAGCTAATTCACTGTGCCCAGTGGTATACCTCTTTAAACAATGCCAACCGTAGGTAAGCAGGTTCGCCCATAGCTTAGCCATTTCAAAACCAGCCAATTACAGAAAAGTGTGGGAAATCAGCCTAACTTAAACCTAAGAGGCGGGAATACATCTCATAAATGGTTGTAGCTTCCCCTTGCAGGCACTATGGTAGTAAGGGGAGAAGGTGTGTGCTTTCGGGAGCAGCTCTGGTGCATCCAGGAGTCCAAGGTCATGGCAGGACTCCTTGTCAAAGACCATGATCAGAGACTTCTGCAGGGCCAGCACCAGGGCTCCTAATATAAGGCAGAGGCCTGAGACCATCTCACCCGTGACCTCACCAATGCCACTGGCATACCCCAAACTGGTGAGCAGGTCAGGCACCACTATGCCGACCTGAAGCAGCATAAGGGGGACCTCTTGAAGGAGTGGCTCCAAGAGGCTAGAGCGGCAAGGGATGTTCCAGTCGTGTGTAAGTATCACCCCAATATGTGTGTAATAATTGCCAGCTCAGGTATATCATGGATATGTATGGCTAAATATTCCTCTTATGTCCCCCACAGCTGCAATGGAATGGGCCACGAACCAGGAGGCCCACATCAGTCGCCTGGCGAGGTTGTGGCATGAGGCAGGTCAGTAATACTCATGCATTTACTGTCATAGGAAATAAAACTAAAAGTAGTAGTAAATTAATTGCTTGTATAAAACCTGTATTGTTCAAGGTAAGTACTGCATACACTAGAGAATATGGCAGGAAGAGTTTCATATTGTTTGTATGTCATTAAAATTGTAATAGCCTGATAAAACAGGTCTAACTGCTGGACTGTATGTGTATATGCTGGTATCATATGGTAATGTAGATTTGCAATCATGTAATAGTACTATTGTAGTAAGCACTCTGTTACCCGCACCGTGCACCATACATTGAATGTGTAGAAATGCCTGTATATGACAGGTGTAATCCCCAGAGGCCATTTAGTACAACTGAGAGACACATAGACAGGAAACAGGGAAACTGTAGACAACAGAAACTGAATAGCACATGCAACTGAGATGTGAACTGTTGTTTTTTTAGCACACACAGCCACGGTTCGAATCATGACAGTGGTAGTAGTCTGCATACAGAATCATACCCCACAACTGTAAAGATATGTCCAGAATGTCCAGTAAAGTGGCCCATATCTGTTGCCTATCAACCTGTCCCCCTGGGAAATCAGTGGGATGATCCCAGACATATAGGCAGCAAATAGGAAATACAATTGATTGACACACATCTATGAGAACAAAGCTGGCACACTAGCAACTCCCCAATACCTTATGTGAGTAAGAAGCCACGTATGTCCCATTTACACTCCAACTTGTCAAGCTGTGGTCAGAGTGTGTACAGTAACAGAGTGAGATGTATGTGCATAATAGTAATGTGGACTTTCGTACTGTGTGTTGCAACATTCAGGTAGTCCTAATAAACATTCCTCCTACAGGTCTGTCAGATACCAACACTGTGCCAAGAAATACGAGAATGATATGCAGTTGCTCTGAATAATGAGGTATTGCACATCACTGTTGCCCACAATGTCCTACAACATATAACTGTCTAGGAAATCTGTATATAAGTGTTGTAATACAAGGTCAGAATGCAAAAGCACAGGGGATTAATAAGACAGAAAGCAGATAGGAGATATACAGCAATATCTATATAGCAGACACAACTGTGATAGACAGTGTTTAGGTTGTAGCAGACACAGCCATGGTGTGAGTCCTGGGAGTGGAATTAGGCTGCATACAGAATCATACCCCACAACTGTATAGATGATGGCAGAATGTCCAGCATATGTGCCCATATCTGCTGCCTGTCCCCCTGGTAAGTCTGTAGGATGATCCCAGATGTTTAGCCAGCAAACAGGGAATACAAGTGATTGTAAAACATCTATGAGAACACATCTGTCACTGTAGCAACCCCCAAAACTGTTAGGAGAGTAATATTTCAAGTATGTCCTATCTACACTCCCATGTTGTCAAGCTGTGACCAGAGTGTGTGCATTAACAGAGTGAGATGTATGTGCATAATACTAATGTGTAATCTGGAATTTTGTGTGGCAACAGTCAGGTAGTGCTAACAAACATTGCTCCCACAGGTATGTTGGATACGAACACTGTGCTGAGGAATACAGACCATTATAACTTGTACTGGTACTGTTCACTCTGGTATTGTAGGAAATTGTGAGTGTTGCAGTTTCTCTGAAATAATAAAGTATCACTGGTCACTGTCACCCACACTGTGCTACATAATATAACTGTGTAGGAAAGCATGTATATGTGCGTGTCAGGTCACTAAAGGTGGAAGATGGTAATATTCTAGATATGTCCTGGCACACCAGCATGTGGTCAACACATGGCCAGTCTGTGCAGAAAGAGTTGGATAGCTATGTGCAAAACATCAACCCGGAATCCAGGAGAATGTGTAGAAACAGTTAGTTAGTGTTAACAAACAGTCCTTCCACAGGTATACCAGGTAAGAGGGATATACTGCAGGTAAAACCAGTTCATGTGTAACGATGAAGACAGCCATATCACTGTCCGAACTAATGCTATAGGGTGGTGTAGTAAGACTTGTAAGGTACAGATAACAGCACTGACTAGGAAAGTAATGTGGACTATAGGAATATACTAGATGTTAATTGACATCTTTCTCACCCCCCCCAACCATATCTCCAACAATAATCAACATACCCACCCCAGCTGGTATGTAATGACTCTGATAATGTCCAGTTGTTTGATAAATATGTTAATGGTTCCCATGCATTTGCTATATTGAATCATTCCAACATTGGTGGCATGGTGCCATCAATGTACCTACATGCTGTTCTTATTACCACTGGGGTCCCATATATGCATGTGTTCTGTTTGCCATGCAACTGTTCTGTATCTGGTGTCTGGGTTAATGGGAATATCTATGCATGCTGTTATACCTAACCCTGGAATATTTTGACTGTTACTAACCCACATATGATGATGAAATCTAAACACTATAGCACACTTGGGAAGGCCGGTCCCAGCGGACTCACCTGTCCCACCTCAGCTGGCCATGGCACCGGGCACCAGCATGTCTGGGGATCAAACCCGGGACCTCCCTGTCCATTGGTCATGCACCACCTTCAGGTGGAACCGCCTAAGGGGATGGGGCTCACCCCTCCCGGGAGTGGGTGCGGACAGGCACCTGTCACCCATCGCCAGGTCAGGGCCGTGGTGCATAGAGAGATCGACCAGCAGTTTGGAGATCTTCTACACCAGCTCAAGGGCCGCATGTCACGATTAGAAAGTCAGCCTGGCTCTGCGACTCAGCCCCCAGCACAGCCACCTTTGTGGCTGTGAAGGTGCAGTGGTGACTACCCCATGGGTGGAGACCTCAGTCCCACTGTTACCACCAGGGGGCTTGTGGGCTTCAATCTCCCAACACCCTTCCCCATCAAGGTGTTTACCCCCACACATGTGTCATATACCACCCCTGTATGCATCTTGTTTGCCTTGTCTGTTAACCTACCCAGCCTACCTTCTCAAATATACCTACTACCCCTCCCCATCATCCCAATCTCACCTGAAAAAAAAAGGGCAATCTGTTCCCACAAAAGAAATCTCGCCCCATACATAGCTGTCCATTTTGCACACGTGCCCACTGGACACATGTAATCTGATCTAATTGGCATCACAATGTATTATTGTTGTCCTCACCCACTCCCAGGGGTTTGAGTGTCCAAGTCCACCTCAAAATTCAGTATATATGCACAGCTGCTGCTGTAGAAGAAATGGGCAGCTATGGACCTTCCTGACACCCTTCCTGCATATCCCTGGCTATTTTCCCTACTGTCTTTCCCTCTTTGTGCCCCTGTTTCACCACTTTCTTATCAACCCCTTTTTCTTTTCTTTTAAAGAAATTAGCGTGGGGGCAAGCAGGAGTAAGCAGGTTTAAGTCTGTTTGCGCAGGAGTAAGCAATGCCTACACAGATTAGGCAATTCAGAAGCTAACAGAGTATAAGAAACTGTAACCAGAAGTTAGCAGTGCTTACCGCCGTGCAAACCCGCTTACAACTGCTTTAAAGTGCCTTAATCACTATGAATCTAATGGCCCGTCTTCTGCCCAGCAACAAAATAAACAGCCTCTGCAAGGCACACCATAGCCAAAGTGATTTACCACTAAGCCATGTCAGATAT